>NW_009695015.1:21469-29485 GCF_000703405.1 Apaloderma vittatum | reverse complement strand
TTTGACTCAGTCAGGGCTTTAGCTTTTCTATGGCATCCATCTAATGGCATCTGTGTCTTCTGAACATAAGTGTTTGGGGAATGGAAAAATCTTGCTCTGTGTCATGCAGCCCACCTTTCTACTCTTGAAATAAGAGAGTCAGCTGCATTGATCCTGCAGGAGGAAGAGGGCAGCTCCAATGGCTTTCAAGAACATTTATGTGCCTCAGGTAGCACTGAGGAAGAAGACTATAAACAGTAACAGGGGAGCACTGGAGTAAAGAAGGAGTGTCTTGTTTATACCTGCACAGCAAGTAGACACAGACTTAGGGAAAGCAGGATGTAAGGAAGATGCTACTTTCCCCTCACACCTTCATCAAAATAGAATCAAAGTTTGATCAGCTGGCTTCTCTAAGCAACATATTGGTTATGTTTCTGTATTTGTTCAAACAGTACACATCACCAGTTTGAGAACAAGGCAAGACTTGGCAAAGTGAAGTAGTGAGGTTCTGTGTACAAACTAAAGGACTTAAGCCCATTTCTCACAACTGCTTCCCAGAAGAAGAAAGCAACCAGTCTGAGAGACTTCCAGAGTTAGCCTGACTGTGTAACAAATTGGTTTAGAGAGTTAATCCACACAACGGTTTTGCTCACATTCAGCTAGGTCAGTTCAGTCATGGTTCAGCTGGTCCAGTTTCTGCATGCCAACAAAGATCTTGAACGTGCACGGAACTACACTAACCTTACTAATACTTTTCCTGTTTTAATTACCTTTTAAGCCAAGATATCTACAGGTCTCTGGAATCCATAACTCAGTTACTAGCTTCCTGGCTTTAAGCAGCTACTTTGGAAGAAGGACTGAAGACTGAGACAGGCATTACTTTTCTCTTACACTATCTCCAGTCAGTGTTAATGAGTTTCCTGCTCAGAAAGCAGGAAAGGAATGTAGCTCTAATCCTACATGATAGAATTTAAAAGAAAAAAAAAAAAAGAATTGTGAGGAGTGCTCTCATTCTCAGTCAAATCCACACATGTAATTCATTTGGGTTTATTTAAGAAATGAAAGCTGCCCCCAAGTTTACAAGTTCTGGTGTCGGTTGAGACGAGCAGCTACTACACTCACCCAACCCTTAACAAAGAAAAACCATCCAGATCATATTATACACTTACTCGTACAAAGATGACGACTCTAAACCTTGAGGAGTCACCTTTGCCAGGGTCACAAACCAAGGGGGAGGCTACACCCCAACTGCAGGATCTGCTGCTCCAAAGGGACTTGCTCCAACCCACCCCCGGCAGGACCCTCTTTTAAAGCTCAGTCGAATCTAAGCTGTGGTCAGTCAAAGCCATCTCAGCCTCCCACTGGCTGCCAGCCAATTTCCTGGGGGTACACCTAGTCTGGTGGGCTAGACCCAAACTAGCCAGAAATTTCCAGCAGTTTCTCTGACATCTGCCTGGCAACCGCTGTGAGGCGAGGCATCCCAGAATAGGGGGATGCACCTGCCACAAGAATCACAGTGCTTTTGTTAACAATAGTTTTACTCAAGGTAGTTTGAATTTTCCAATTATATGAGGCCATACTGTGATTAAAGATAATAATAATAAGATACAGTTTACAAAAGCAGAGATGGCCTTTTTAATATAAACGTTCTTCTTAGACCTGGGTTTAAGAATTGCCCAGTGCTACTGTGATAGGTACAAAACTTGCCTGTATTTTGGTTATGCAAGGTTTTAGTAGTAGAAGTAGATATGAAACATTTATACTTCAGTGCTACTGTCAACAGATCTACAGGAACTCAGCAAGGAAGGAGCTGAGTTAATTGCAGTCAGGCTTTTAGATCCTGGAAACAGTAGCACAAGACAAAGCTGCCCAGGAAAATGCAAGCACACTCTATGTCCTTGGTGCTCTCATAAAAAAGTTATACTGTGCATCCATCTGTGAGAAACTCTGTGACATGCTTTGTATAGTATTTTTCAATCTTGGAAACCTAACTTCACATCAGATGCCAGGGGTCAGTAATCAGTCTCCTCCCTATATGTTCTTTGCCATTGCAAATTTGAGCCAATGGGGTTTTGTGCAATTCTTTTACACAAGAATGAAGGATGCTGATGAATGAAACTCATCCTTGCCAACAACACTGGATCACAGCTCACGCTGATGTTTGCAAGAATAAGAAACTTTATAGGGTTCAGTCATACAAAATGCTGGCTTCCTGCAGGGAGGGCTTATCCTCCTGAACTCTCTTACCCTTCCCTCCTCATGGTAAGAAAGGCAGACCTGTCAGCCAAGCATTTCCAGGGTTTAAAGTTGTCCTCAGTCTTTCAGGACCTTCATCCTCTACCCAAGATCATGTCTGGCTCTGTAGGCAGGGCCCTAAGGAAAGAGCTCCAGGTGGAAGTTAGGCTAAAAGCTGGAAAAACTGAATCTCCAGGATATAATCCAGGAGGAAATAGGGAGAGAAAAAACTGATAAGGAGAAGATACATTGCTGGTTCAAAGCAAGCATTTGCAAGCACGTGATCCGTAGAAGCAACTGGGTACAGTGACACCACACACATCTCTTGTTCACTATAGTACTTTCACAGTCTAGTAAAGGATGGCTTGCCTCAGCCTGCTTTCTGCTTTACTTTGAATATTGTCTGTCTGAAGTGAGCACAGCACTGCCTTTTCTGGCTGGTGTGGGTACTAGAGGAACAAGATCGCACAGAGTTGACAGCATTAGGTTTTTCCCTTTCACAGCAGTGTCAGACAGACTATTCCTTATTGCAGAGAGAAAGGTCCTGGTGAAGATCATCAGAATGCTCACACAAATATTGACATACCTGTTTGTGGATATTTGCGCCGCTGGCATCCGGCAAGTCACACAGAATCACAGAGTCCTTTTGGTTGGAAGAGATCTGTAAGATCATTGAGTCCAACCGTTAACCTAGCACTGCCAAGTCAGTCACCAGAGGAACCTGAAGTTGTGTTTATAGTGCTGTTGTAGCTGCACTGCCTTAAGGTTATATGAGACCCCAAAATATGTAAGGAGGATTCATGACCATCTTTTCAAGTATTGGTTAATTGAACAACACAATCCTCTGCCCACAACACCAGGGTTCTTAAAAACTGCAGTGGTCTCCATGGAATTAGACACTATCAGGCCTGTCTATGTCTATTGGTGTTAATGCTTTCAGTAATGAAGGAATTAACATTTTACTTTGAAGGTGTATGGGCACTGTGGAATAAAACCATTTTATCTTTATAACTCTTTCCAGTGTCTTGTACATCGAAATAGGTACATCAGCTGTCCACAATCTCCCTGCCCCCTTCTCCCTACCTTCCTTCACCAAACAGGAAAGCATTCCTTATATGTAAGTGCTGGCAGTTACAGTAAGATCTCGCTGCTGAGAATTTTAAGAAGTTGTTTTAAAATTTCCACCTGTTAGAATTTTTTATGAAATGGAAATTTTTTATCTAGATACTTACAAAAAGAGACCCCAGCATCCCAATTGCAACCTAATACAGAAATCCTTGCATTTATCATTTTAGACCCTGCCTTTTCTGTGTGTTGCTTCTTTGAAGGAAATGAAGGAAAACTGGTGGAGCTCATTTGGGAAGTCCCTGAGGCAGTCCTTTCTAACCCGTCCTTGCCTGTAAGAGCAGATATGGGTAAGAGTGATCCTTCATGTAGCCTAGTGGATTAAGTCAGTAGTTTTGTATCTTAGTATTAAAAATGCATCACCTGAGTGGTGGAAATCGAGGTTCTTTTAACACTGATGCCAGAGTGGCACTTCTTGTGGAGCTTGCAGGACTGTAGTGGTCTGATGAAATCATTTGTGGACATCCCCATCTGAAATATCTCAATGACCAGTGTAAATGTAGAGTTACCGGGAGTGCCATAACAGATTTATCTCTACCTTCTTTGGTCTGAAGTGCCAAATGAATTAAAAATGCAGCTGTCCATCATGTGATTGTAGCAGCTATTCTCTGCTCCCTATGGTTTCATGCCATTTTATACGCAGCAACTAGAAAGGTGGCTCTGGGTACTGATGTTGTCAGCATTCCTGATACAATATTTCAAATGGGAAGGAATCAGCAGTATAAAACTTGCAAGTAAACTCCTGAAGGGAGACAAAATCTGTCATTCAAGTTGTTGAGGCTCAAACCTGGACACAAATCTGTCTGATCCAGTTTTTCTCCAGACATTTTGCTTTATTTTTGGTTTGCTTTTACCAGAATACTGTCAAGCAAATAATAGGCAGAGCTTCAGTGGCTTAGAATCTCTCCTTTAAGCTTTGAACAAATCATTTACCTATTGCAGCCAAGTTAAAAAAAAAATTCTGGCCTTGACAATATAATGAAGTGGTAGCAACACTGCAGGTGTTGAATTTCTTTTTAAATTTTCATTTTCTTCTTCTTCAAAAAGCTCTGATTGTTGCAATAGAAATTTAAAAAGAAAGGATCACTCTTGGTTTTTGAGCTTTGCTAGCTCTTGCAGTGGGCTGACTCACAGAAAAAGGGCAGGGGGAGATCTGAATCTGAATGCCTTGCAGCTCTTAAGGAACTGAGTGGAAGTGAAGTATTTCCTACACCACTACTTATTGATTGCTGTTTTCTTCTGAAGAATCAGCACACAATCTGCGGTAAGGAGGAAAATGAACACTTTAGGAGTCTACTCACATTAGTCTGCTCAATTTTCATTACAAAAATGCTGAATTCTCCTTTCCTCTACCAATAAAAAGCACTCCATTTCTCACCAGGGTCTTTCTTACCGTCTTTGACACAATCATTTCTGGGTTTAAGTAAGAATCCAATAAAACTGAGAAGGGGAGGAAATAGAGAAAGCTGCTGTAGAGTTTTGCTCTTGGGGTTGAAATCCTTCTGTTCTTTGCATTTTGGAAGATGGCAGTTTCAGAACTGGAAGGAAAGTGTGGTTCAGACTCAGCTTACCTGCATTCCGTTGCCCTTGCTCCCAAGGTGAGTATGAAAAGTAAATCAGTTATCTTGTCTTTTAGTACAAAGCTGCATGAACTAAGGAGAGTGAGTGTGCCTAAGACCTTGGCCCTAGTTGCCTAAGGACTGCTCAGAAGCACTGGCACAGAGAAAAGGAAAAAACTGTACTACCAAGACCCATGTAAGCCAATGTTCTGTCTGACAGCAGGAAAGACCAGATGAACACAGCAAGCACTTTAAAACCTTTTTACCATTGAGTCTCAGCTCTCAGATGTCATGGGCTGAGACCTCCTCTGCCAGAGGAAGTGTCTTCCTCCCTGATAGCCCTTGGATTTTTCATCCCTGAACCACAGAACCACAGAATCACAGATTGTTAGGGCTTAGAAGGTATCTCGGAAGATCATCTAGTCCAATCCCCCTGCCAAAGCAGGATCACCTAGAGTACGTCACACAGCAACATGCCCAGGCAAGTTTTACATGTCTCCAGAGGAGACTCCACAGCTTTCTGAGTAGCCTGTTCCAGTGCTCTGTCACCCTCACAGTGAAAAAGTTTCCTAATGTTTTCATGGAACCTCCTGTGCTCCAGCTTGCATCCGTTGCCCCTTGTCCTATCGTTGGGCATCGCTGAGAAGAGCCTGCCTCTGTCCTCCTGACACTCACCCTTTACATATTTATAAAAATTAATAAGATCACCCCTTTGTCTCCTCCAAGCTTTGGAGACCAAGCTCCTTCAGCCTTTCCTCATAAGGGAGATGTTTCACTCCCTTCATCATCTTTGCAGCTCTGCACTGGACTCTCTCAAGCAGTTCCCTGTCCTTCTTGAGCTGGGGGGCCCAGAACTGGACACAATATTCCACATGTGGCCTCACCAGGGCAGAGTAGAGGGGGAGGAGAACCTCTCTTGACCACCCCTCTTCTAATACACCCCAGGATGCCATTGACCTTCTTGACCACAAGAGCACAATGCTGGCTCATAGTCATCCTGCTGTCCCTCAGGACCCCCAGGTCCCTTTCCCCTACACTGCTCTCCAGTAGGTCAGTGAACATATCTAGCAGTTCTTAAAGATCAGGTTTTACACAAGAAAAAAAGACACCCTATACCAGTGATTATAACTTGACCAAGCTACATCTGGATATGGCTGGAACCTGACCCTGATTGCCCTGAGCACTACACACCATGCTGATCCGTGCAGAGGCCTATTACTCTCCTTATGTAAATATCTTCCTTTGAATTCGACATTGAAATAATGTTTTGTCCTCTTTGAGCCCAGCTGTGCACTGAGATCTGCAAACATCTCAGTAGTTTTGACCCCCACAATTGCTAAAGATCTGCTTTTAATAATCAGTGCTGTAACAGCTGCAGCTATAGTGTGAAAGTTTGCTGGTACCCATAGGAACAGACGTTTTCCAGTCCCTCGGTGAAGATGGGATTCATGTCTGCCCACACATGTATCTCAGAAAAGAGAGGGATAGGATGGATCCTGCCAGAGAACTGAAGATTTAGCTTGATTATTCTGTGTTCACCAAGAGCTCACTGTAATCACCATGAAAAGAAAATCAGTTAAGCCAATGCTGAAGGCTTTGGCAGAGCAGGCTTAGGCAGAGCTGAGGCTGAGCCTGTTCCCAAACTCCTACACTTCCCTGCATTTTCTTCTTTTCTGGGCAAATCCCAGTACTGAGCAATCATAGAATGAAAGGTACTACTAGATCCACTTCTCAAATAACACTGAAACAAAATAGCAAAAAGTAATTCTGCATATTTGGCTCTCTGATATGGAGAGAGATGCCACATGCCTGGGAACATAAATTCCTAAGTGTCTCACAAAAAAACCAATCAGGTGGACACAAGGCAGAGTCAACACAGAAAATTTGTCAACTGTTTTATTAGATCACCACTTCTAATAGTATGCATGTTTCACCAGTACCAGATCCTGAAGGGAAAAGCATTAATTTTAGTCTTCATTTGGGGGAGAGGGGTCGTCACTCTTTTAGCTTGCTAGACAGAAAGGCTTGTCTGTGGCACGGTCTTTCCTAGCCATTCTGCCACAAGAAAGGAGACAAGCTTTATATTCATGACAATAAATTCATATCCTTATTCCCTAGTGTCCTTAACAGAGTTTTGGAAATTGATCTAATTTTTAATTGGAGTCTCAGGAATTTAAAATTGCATTCCTGACAGTGGGGCCAAACAGCTGTCTCTCTCAAGAAACAAAAAGAATCAAAGTCCTAGCTTTGTCACAGAAATAATAAGCAACCACAGTTCTGCAGATGCCTTTCTGAGAAGCAGTTATATGAAGTAGAATGGTGTTCTTGTAGATGACCTTGAATAGTTCTCAAATAGTGGAGGGCATTGAAGCAGGATGAAATGTCTTGTAAGAGGTCAAAGACATTAACAGAATCAGGTACAATAAAAATGCCTGGGCTCGGGAAAATTAGGCCCCCGTTGCTTCCCCATACTTGTCAGATAACGGAAAAAACGTGTCTCCTTCCCTGCCTCCAGTTCCTCGTCTGTTGATGTTAGTCCTAATAAGTCACCACTCTTTCAGACTGAGAATCATGGTATTTTGCTACAGTAATCTCCTGGTATTTTTAAGGGAGTCTGAAGTCAGCATTTCACTGATAGAAGTGTTAGTAGTTAGACAAATACGAATTTAATTGCAGCTGTGAGAGAGCACAGTTAGGCCAGTGCTGTGAGGGTTTGGAAACCCAACTCACACTGTCAGGAAGAAAGGATGAAAGAGGGGGAAAAAAAAAATCAGACGAGCAATCCAGCCACATGTTTGTTCTCCTACATGAAGTAACATTAATAGCAGCAAAATAATTAACTGATAATGCATATGTCACCAGTAGAAATACGGTTACTAGGAGAAATTAAATAATGGACCTCACTGTGCGGTGTATTTGTGCGGTGGTCAACTTCCCACAGAGCAAGAGCTCTGCCCTCAGTATTCCAGAAGGGAGATCTCGGTCTCCTCCGGCGGAAATGAGCCAGCAGCCTGCCCCAGGCCAGCAGCATGGCAGGTCCTCTGGCACATCCCACGGCGGTGGCCGGGCCAGGGCCCCAGCAAGGGCAGGAGGCAGGTCCTCGAGCCAGCACCACAAT
>NW_009695015.1:9328-21400 GCF_000703405.1 Apaloderma vittatum | reverse complement strand
TGGTCTGGGCCGAGCTTCAAGGCAGCAAATCGACGTCCCGTCCTCCTCAACGAGGGGTGGTTGCCGTCAGCACAGAGGCCGGCTTTCCTCCAGGGATCGACGGGCCACAAGGAGCCAATCGCGGCAGAGGTCCCTCAGTCCTCTGCGCCCACCGCAGCAGGAGCAGCAAGAGAGGAGCTGCCGTCGCCACGAGGGGAGAGCTCTGAGGCATGAACAGCCAAGCCCAGGTAATCCCGGGAGGCATGAGCCTCAGCAGCAGGGACGCCAGATTTCCTTCAGGGAACCTGTGGCCACACGGAGCCAAGCCCAGCAGAGGTCCTGCAGCCCTCTGAGCCAGGAACAGCAGGAACGGCTCAGGAGGATGGAGCGTGAGGAGGGGCAAGCTCTGATCCGTGTCCGCCATCGGCGGGGAGGCCAGCTTTCCACCAGGGATTGCCGGACCACAAGGAGCCAATCCCGGAGGAGGTCCTGCAGCACTGCCCGGCAGGTAGCACACCCTACCACGAAGGCCACTCCTCGCTGCCCTGCTGCTGGCATCAGAAATGATCCTAGTCTACATCAACACCGCCAACGGGAGGCCAACAGGAATTTGATTGTCAACAGTTCGGATCCGACGCAGCTTTAAATCGGGATCCTGCCAGGGCCGTGCTGGAGCAGGTTCCCAGGGAGCAGCAGGTTCTGCAGTGGGGCCATAACCCTCACCTGTGGTCTGGGATGCCAGCCGAAATAACTTCTCAAAGTTGAGCACCTCATCTTTGTTTTGGTGAAAGCATTTGCAATTCACATCTTTAATTTAAGCTTGGAATTGGCTGTAGTGTAGTAATCGCTCTTCTCAACTGCCATCAGAACCTGTAAATTTCTCTAAGTTTTCATTTGTCAATAAAGGCAGCTTAACTGGATTGACTGATTGACTGAGAATGGAGCTCTCCTCACGTTATTTGGTATAGTTGGCAGGATATCAATGTCGAGAGGATTACAGGAGCGGGAATTCGTAGATGTTCAGATTGCCTAACTGGTCCCTAACCCAGACCTCACCAACCAAGGCAAACTCCTCCTTTATCCTGACTTCCTCTGAGGCCTCAGGGCTCTGTGGCTCCTGAGGACAGTCTCCAGCAGTATACACAGAGGGAAAGTTTTAGTTATTTGGAAATTTCCCTAGACATGAGAATCTGTGATATACCACTAATAGGCTTTTGACTGGCAGAGAACTCAGATTTTAATTAGTTTACCTTCACTGTCGAAATTTCCTTTCTTTTATATTTTCAATTTTTAGAATAATGAATTTTTTATATGCATGTCTATTTTTTGATCGTACGTATTACAGCTTTCTTCAATACCTGTATTTTCACTTGCTGCTGTAGTTATTGCATATATATTTGGTAAATTACTGTGGTGACATTTAGTTCCTCAGACCTTAAGGTAATCTGATATTGTAGCATATTTCATAAACTTTATCTCGTGAGCAAGAAGTAAGAAGGGTCATGGTGAACTTGTAGAAAGAAATGGCCTTTGGATTCTGAAATTACCAAATAGGTAGAGTATTCCAAGAGTGTAAGAGCATACTTTTTTTTCTTTTATGTTAAGAAGTCTTTAACAATGTTTTTAAAAGGTCTGTTACAGTGTTTCACAGGAAATCTCACATTCAGATTTTTTCCTTTTTAATGCATTTATTTCTCTGATACAACAACCAAGTAAGTTTGTAGTGCTGTAGTTATGCAAAGGACACTATTGTTTACGATTGTCTTTTTCTTCCAGAAAGTTAATACCAGTACTATTTTATACTCCATAATTTAAAAAACAACATGAAAATTTCTTTTTCCTGTGTATATATACATGTACTGCAGAAATCTATATGCTGCTCTTGTCTCCGTGTTGAAAAAGTCCTGGCAGATTTGGGGATCCCGGGGATGTTCTCCTTCCTGGCCCAACTTCGGTGGTGTTTAACACAGTGGGTGTCCTGCCAGCCCCACCGAGCCCTGGTCAGAGGAAACTTTCTCCAAAAAAAGGATTCCTAGCTCCTCAGAAAGCTGCTTTTAAACCGCGAATGTATATGAATGATAAGAAAACTGGGTAAGGGTAATCTATATAGTATTTTTTGTTTTGTTTTATTAGAAGTTTTAGTGATACCTTCAGTAAAGAAATCCTGTGAATCCGCCTATGCTCTTTTTACTGCTCATGATCAACATGTAGCTCTTATCTGTACCTGAGGAATCAAATGGTAGAATAAAATAAAAGGTAGTTGTGGGAAAACATTTTAAGTACACTAAATGGCAGTAATGGAAGATTGAATGAGAAAGCAATTTATTTATAGTAGAATATACATGGTTAATCTGGTAAACGCATTTCTGCTTGAAACAGTCCTTTAAGGTCTCCTCTACCTCTCCAGTAACATTTGAATTCTTCCATTCTCTCTGCAGAATTCAGTTTCTTTCAACACCTAAACTATTTTATGAACAATGTCAAAGTCTGTGAGACAGCTTGCACAAACCAAAGAATTTGAGGATTTTTGAATAAAAGCATTTGGCAGAAAACATGATTAAAAAGTTTTTATGTATACCTAACAGTACAAACAATTTTTGGCTTCATGAATGGAGAAGAAAGGTGTCAGTCTCCAAACCCTTCTGATTTTTGTCTAACAGAATATTGGCCACCAAACCTTATAAATTTCCCGCATTCTCCAGAGTGCTGGCTGGTGCAGGTGCAGGGGTCCTCAACATGTAAAGCCTTTCAATGATATCAGATGAGTCTTAAGGATTGTGATTTCCATTACTGAAAGAATTTTTGGTTAATTATTGGAGACAGTTATCGGCCTCTCCTGGTTTATTTCACTTTAGAAATAGCTTATTGTTTTCCACTCATATAAGACTAATTTTTAGACTTGTAAGTAATATGAACTTTATAGGAGAGATAAAATAATATTTGAAAAAAACCCATGGTATTTATGCCTATCAAATGAAGTCTCCTTTCTCCTAACCTGACCCTTTTGTTCCACGAACTCCCTCTAGCTTTATCCAGGAAATGGATTTTTTTCAGAAAAAGACATTATCTTGGAACTTTTAGTTCACCTTTCACTTTAGTATTAGGTCCTTATTTATTTGTATGTATGAGAACCATTTTAGACATGTTGGACAATTGTAGACCAGCATTTCACAGAACCACAGAATCACAGAATGTTAGGGGTTAGAAGGGACCTCAAAAGATCATCTAGTCCACCTCCCCTGCCAGAGCCAGATCAAACAGAGTAGGTCACACAGGAGTGCCTCCAGGTGGGTTTTGAACGTCTCCAGAGAAGGAGACTCCACAACCTCCCTGGGCAGCCTGTTCCAGTACTCTGTCACCCTCACAGTGAAAAAGTTTTTCCTAATATTTTTGTGGAACCTCCCATGCTTCAGCTTGTACCCTTTGCCCCTTATCCAGTCATTGGACATTACTGAAAAGAGCCTGAAACTGTCCTCCTGACACTCATCCTTCACATATTTATACACATTTATGAGGTCACCCCTCAGCCTCCTCTTCTCCAAGATAATGAGACGCAACTCCCTCAGCCTTTCCTCATCAGGGAGATGTTCCACTCCCTTAAACATCTTTGTGGCTCTGCGCTGGACTCTCTCAAGCAGTTCCCTGTCCCTCTTGAAATGAGGTGCCCCAAACTGGACACAGCATTCCAGATGTGGCCTCAGCAGGGCAGAGTAGAGGAAGAGGAGAACCTCTATCAACCTACTAACCACCATTGGCCTTCTTGGCCATTGGCCTTCTTGGCTACAAGGGCACATTGCTGGCTCATGGTCATCTTGCTGCCCACCAGGACCCCCAGGTCCCTTTCTCCTACACGGCTCCCCAACAGGTCAGTCCCCAACCTATACAGGTACTTGAGATTGTTCTTTCCCAGGTGCAAGACTCCACACTTGCCCTTGTTGCGTTTCATATAATTTCTCCCTGCCCCACTCTCCAGCCTGTCTAAGTTTCGCTGAATTGCAGCACAGCCTTCTTATATGTCAGCCACTCCTCCAACAAACTTGCTGACAGCGCATTCTGTTCACTCATCGCGGTCCTTGACGAATATATTGAATAGTCCTGGTCCCCTGAGGGACTCCACTGGATACAGGCCTCCAACTAGACTCTGTCCCACTGACTGCAACTCTTTGAAATCATTCTTTCCATCAGTTCACAATCCACCTCGCTATCTGATCATCCAGAGCATATTTCCTCAGTTTAGCTACAAGGATGCTGTGGGAGACAGTGTGAAACGCTTTACAGAAATCCATATAAACCACATCCACTGCACAGCCATCATCTATCCACCTGGTTATGTCCTTATAAAAGGCTACCAGGTTTATCAAACATGACTTCTGTGGCAGGTGCATCCCCCTAGTCTGAGATGTCTCCCCTTACAGCCATTGCCAGGCAGATTTCAGAGAGACTACTGGAAGTTTCTGGCTAGTTTGGGTCTAGCTCACCAGACTAGGTGTACACCCAGGAAGCTAGATGGTAGCCAATGGGAGGTCGAGATGACTTTGGTTGACCACAGCTCAGATTCGACTGAGCTTTAAATGGGGTCCTTCCAGGGGCGTGTTGGAGCCATCCCTTCGGGGCAGCAGGTACTGCAGTTGGGGCTCAGCCTCCCCTTTGGGCTGGGACACCACCCAAGGTGACTTCTCAAGGTTGAGAGCCCTCATCTTTGGGCAGGGGAGTGTATTTATGATCCGGATCACAACAGTGAATGGTAAGGGTTGGGTGTAGTGCAGTAGCCGGTCTTCTCAATTGATATTAGAACTTGTAAACTTGTGGGAAATTTCATTTCTTAAATAAATCTGATTTAACTACGCATGTGGATTTTACTGAGAATGGGAACACTACTCACACCCACCACATTTCCTAAGCAGTTAAAAGTATGTGAATACAAACACTTTATACAAAACAGAGCTGCTTGTCTTGAAATTGTCCAATGTTAGTGAAAGGACATGATCAAACATTTGGGAGAGAGTCAAGTGATAAGTTACAGGCTCAAAGGAGCATAATATTAAGATTGCTCTGTGCACCTAAATCTCCATCGTAATGTGCTTCTTCCTATATCCGACATCAAATACAGCTTCAGTAGCTACTGGTACAGGCTTTATTCAGGTACTTTGAAAGTCATGCTGAGCACAATGCTCTCAAAGACATGGAGTAAACCAGCAGGCTTGAGTTCAGATTGATCACAGAATTCTGAGGCCCTTGCAAAATCAAGAACAGCTGCAGAGCTTACATCTATTTAAAGCAGGGTTGCGGTATTTTCAGAAGAACAGTGACTTTAAACAGATCAATATTCCACTACCATCTGCTGTTCTAAAACTGGATCAATGCTTAGTGAGATTTAGGCTACTTCCCACTGCTAAACCTCTCCATAGTTATTTTGTTTTTACAAGCAGGTACCAAGACTCTCCTTCTAAAAATCAATAAATTAGCCTCTTCTGTCAAATTCTCTGTTTGTATTAAAGAAGTGCATAGTTTTACTAAGAAAAAAACAGCATATAGCATCTGTGATGTCATTTAACCAAAAGTGCACAAATTGAGATTTACTGAGTTCCTTTATGTCTGATTTTGGACATGACTAACTGGCAGTGAAAGAGAAGTTGAGAACTTGAAGTTAGTTCAGTGCGTGGATGTGTATCCGCTGTTTAGGAACAAGCATCTAAACAGAAAACAGAAAACTATGCCCTAAGTGTTCAGATTTTTTAGTATTAGCTGCATATATAGACTGGAACTCCATTCTGAAAGCCAGTGTATTTTAGATAAGGCTTTGGTGAAGTTACTCCATCCTTCTGTCTTTAATTTGCTGAAAGTTTGACGAAACAGAGCAAAGAAGTCATTTTAATCCAGGATTCTGAAGAGAATTAAAATGGATCAAGTATGTGGCATCTAGTTAACACTAGCTATCAAGCGATATTTCAATTCCCAACTGTTTCAGACTTTGAATACCCCAACTTTGTCTTTCACACAGCATAGCTCAGCAACGGGACACCATCACCTGCAGCCCACTCTGTTAGCTAGCTGTCGTCAGAGGCATGCCAACACTATGGTCAGGATGCGCCCAGACAACCAGCCTGTGGCTGTGGCAAACATGAGAGAGGGGATTCACTCACCACTCTCCCTTCTGGGTCCACGTCTCAGGCCCCACTCCCTTTTTGTGACTGGAGATTTTCTTGCATTATAAGTACACAGTGCATGGACTACTTGCCAGCTCTGACTTGCCCTTCAAATGCAGGTCAAACTGCCTGGCATTGGCAGCTTGAAGAGCAATCTCCCTGGAAAGTTGCTTAGGTTATGAAATCAAACACAACCTAAGGCTTAAGTGAAGGATTTTTAAGTTGTTCAAGGCAGCTAACAGTTAAAGAAGGGCCAGGAGGAATAATGCAGCCAAAATTCCTGTGTCTCAGTACTAGAGTTTGAGACAGAATCTGTATTTATTCCTGCTTCAGCTATTGAGATTCTCTGTCATTCTGAATTCCAAGTGTTTCACCACATGGTCTGCATCAAGTGGATCAAGCACACATATAACCTGACAATTTTGTATTTGTTTGAGCTCAAAGCTTCCACCAACATGATAAAGCAGGATTAGCAGAAACTGCATAGGAAACAAATCTGAATGCCTCACCAGAACTCATTCTCAGAGACAGATGGCATGCACTCTCAGCAAGACTGAGGATCCATACACATCTGTGTGGAGCATTTATTGTTAGCTGAAAGCACTCCTGAAGCTGAGAGGGGAAGGGGGAGGAAGGAAGAGCTTTTGTTAGGGGAGAAACATTGTTTTAACCACAAGAGCTGAGGCAACCAGCCTCAGACAACCAACGACCACAAATTCAGCGCACCAGAAAATATTTCGGTACTCCTAGAAATCAAAGTGTGAGGCTTGTTAAAACGTGTCTGTGAGCAGAACAGTAATCTCAGTGTCATCCAGTGGCTGCTGGATGTCGGGAAAGAGGAAAACTGCTCAAAAGTCCATCCATTTGTTGGATGGCGACACTTCCAGTTGCCCAGCTCCTTATTCAAGCATTGAAACAGCAGTCTGCCCGTGACAGAGATAAACAGAGCTGCTATTGCCTAATCAGACCTTCATGTGATCAGTGAGGACTACTGTTAAAGCCCTCTACATACTGTACTCATCATTTTCATTAGCGCTTGAAAAATGTCTTTGGGATCTGACTCAGTTTGTCAAAATAGCAGAAGCCTATTTTCAATTTCACCCTTCCTGGGCTACACAAGATGCTGCCCAAACATGAGCAGTTTGCCTGAATCTAGCTGATCAGGCATGAACTCAGAGTTCTGTCCAGTCTTACTCAAATATTCACCTTCAGAGCTCAGGGTTATCATCATCTGGTGAACCAGTGAAATGTACCAACCACATAGCTTACCAGCCATTATCACTGTTCCCAGAATAAAACCAAGAGGAAGGCGGGAGAAATAGGTTATCCAGCTCTGAATTAAGAATTTAGTAAAATACAGTTTCTCAAAGTAATCAGACAAAAGAAATCATTCAGGAATTGTGTTTGCCTTACAACTGCAAGGTTAGCGAAGTATTCATCTTGGCTCTGGTTGTTCACAGGAAAGCCACAGCATGGCAAGCCACCTCACCTGCCCTGCAATGCAAGGGAGAAATACAAGCAACTTCCCTATCCCCTTGTGATGGAGAGACTTCACTGTAAGGTTATAGCTAGAGATCTATTTGAACTTCACTCACAGGTCCAATACATGGACTTCACTGCAAGGTTCAAACCACCGATAAATTTGAACTTCCCTCGCAGATCCAATACACAGACTTGACTGCAAGGTTCAAACATCAGTTTATTAGAATTACACCTACAGGTCTAATATGTCACAATGCAAGTTTTATGGATACAATAGAAGAATGCACTATTGCAAGTAGAGAAAGAAACAACAACGCAACAACACATAGGATACACTATTACAGAACTCAAGTGATTGCCAGGAAAAATGTACTAGTACAGATTTAAGAAGCATGCAAGTTAGTAATAATAGCAAGTCTAAAGTATGCCACACCTGCCTTAGTCACTTACTCGCTTCCAGGTAAGGATTCTCAGTCCCAGGGAAAATGTCCTTATCTGACATCTTGAATAAGGGGGGAAGAATCTCCTACAGTCCCGCTGTATGGTTGAAAAAAATTCTCTACCAAGTTCTGCTCAAAATCTTGCAGTTTTTATACCGTAAGGATGACATGTGAGGGGCAGAGGCATAAGGGGACTTGGACTGTCTAGAATGTTTATCTTTGGTGGTATGATGAGATTTTGCCTTATTTCTCCTGGGCGCCCCCCAACTAAGTGTACGGTAACTAGCACACCGGTGACTCGGCCAAATTAAAATATCTTGATACTTAGCTAAATTAATGTATTTGACACATGGATGATTTACTCAGCCAAATTTAACACATCTCAAGAGTAGATAGTGGTTGAATATGAGACAAAATGTTTGTTTTCTGGGGTTTGATTCTATTCAGGCCTCTGTCCTTTGTCTGCTGTTTCATGACTCAGAGCTGGGTCATTTTCCTCAACCTCCCCTTGGGTCATCACAGTAAAGGGTCTATTAAAGCAAGACAGAGCTGAACTGAATTAACACCTCTCTGCATCTCACCTTTGTTCACCAAAAACCTGTTCTGTGGGTATCCACACAGCCCTGTACCTTAAGATAGCCTGCTCAGAGACATTACACAAAACCACACTGCAACAGGAGCTCGCTGGCAGGCTTCGTTCAGCATTCCCCACCAGAATGTCTGCCTCAGCACTTCAAACAACCAAGAGAGAAACAGAAGAGAGCAGATAACACCTTGCAGCATTCACCTCTAATAAGTCTGTACTAAAGCTGCGGGTGCAGTGTGTTGTAGCATATACAAATATTACAAACCTGTATATGGCTTACTGTGTCTTCTGGTCGAGAAGGCTGCACTAATAATGTTTATTTTTAAAGAGTATGCTTTAGGTGTGGTTCAGTTATGGCATGTAAAGTTATTTAACATGGCCTGTGGTGTCAAAAGAGAGTGAGCTGTGGCCAAAATTGCATTTAATCCTGCTTTGCTGTGGTTTCTTTATTGTCAAAATTTTGCATTTCCCAAGATAATAACATAGTGGACTTGCAAATGAAAAAGCTATTATATATGGATCTGGGCTCTCCAGTTCAAGAGATACAGACGACTACTGGGAGGAGTCCAGCAAGGGCAATGAAGATGATGATTGAGGGACTGGAGCATCTCTTCTACGAGGAAGGAGTGAGAAAGCTGGGACTATTTAGCCTGGAGAAGAGAAGGCTGAGATGAGAACTTATCATCATCTACAAATATCTAAAGGGTGGGTAGAGGGAGAATGGAGCCGGACCCTTTTCAGTAGTGCCCAATGACAGGACAAGAGGCAACAGGCACAAGCTGGAACACAGGAAGTTTCATTTAAACGTGAGGAAGAACTTCTTTACTGTGAGGGTGACGGAGCACTGGAACAGGCTGCTCAGGGAGGTTGTGCTGTCTCCATCTCTGGAGACTTTCAAAACCCATCTGGATACGTTCCCTGTGTAATGTGCTCTAGGCAATCCTGCTTTAGCAGGAGGGTTAGGCTAGGTGATCTCTAGACTTCCCTTCCAACTCCAACAATTCTGTGATCCTGTGATTAAGATTGAATGCTGAGCAGTTTTCTCACAGGGCGGAAGAGTCTGGAAAGACTCTCTGGAGAGAGACTGGAAGAGCCAGATAAAAGCAAAGACTGGCTTTAGATTGCTGTCAACTCTCTCTGGCTGTGCTTTAGCAGCCCTTGTTCTCAAGTGTCTGTGCCATGCTCATCATGAGGGTGAACAAGTCAAGGATTCTGCTGTCAAGATTATTTACTAGTGCTCCAAACAGCATCCCCCTTCCCATTTGCCAAGCTCTTCACCCACCACATCATGTGGGAGAGTGTGCTCTGTGTTGAGCCATGCTGCACCTTCATATTCCTTTCCATTCCCTCCACCAGAAAACTTCTGTCTGAAGAAATAAAATCTTAAAACAACCTATACTGACTATAACTTTTGGTCGAAAATATTTACTTTATTTTCATTGATTTTTATGTTGGTTTAGCACATAAAAGTTTGTTTAAAGCAAGCAGGGGAGCTGGAGGTTAATGGTTATCTCTGCTGTCAGTTTCTGCTGTGTTTTCTGACACAGCACTGTGGATGGTGTACCAATCAAACTAGAATTAACCCGATGTGTTAACCACTAAAGGGATGAAGAACTAGTTGACAACTCTCAGAATATAACTGTAAAGAGGTACTTGGCCACCAGTGGGACAAAAAACAGTCCCAGTGCTGTTAAGTAAGTTTCCAACGATCTGAAAGAGCACAACTAACACTAGAAAGAAAACAGACAGCATAGACAGTAGTAAAAGTAGGTCCCATAATTAGAGATGAAGCTAGGCAAATTCAAGTTGTAAATTATATGCACGTTTTCATTCTCAGAAAAGGCTGAGATGCTCAGTGCCTACTTTGCCTCAGTCTTTAGCAGTGGAACTAGCTGTTTCCTGGGCACCTTGCCTCATGAGCTAGGAGACAGGGAGGGGAAGCAGAATGAGGTCATCACAATTAAAGAGCAAGTGGTCAGTGACCTGCTATGACGCTTAGACGCACACAGGCCTGTGGGGCCTGATGGGTTATATCCAGGGGTGCTGAAAGGGTTGACAGACGGGCTCGCCAAGCCACTTTCCATTATTTACCTGAAGTCCTGGCTAACTGGGGAGGTCCCAATGGACTGGAAGGTAGCAAATGTAACACCGATCTACAAGAAAGCCAGAAAAGAGGATCTGGGAAACTATAGACGTGTCAGTCTGACCTCAGTACCAGGGGAAGTCAGGGAGCAGAACATCTCGAGTGCCATTACACACCATATAGAGGACAACCAGGCCCAGTCAACATGCGTTTATGAAAGGTAGGTCCTGCCTGATGAAACTGATCTCCTTCTGTGACAAAATGACCCCTCTGTTGGACGAGAGAAAGGCTGTGGATATTGTCTACCTAGACCTTCAATAAGCCTTTGACATTGTTCCTCACAGAACATTGTCATGGAAAAACTGGCTGCATAAAGCACTGGCTGGCTGGATGGGTCCAAAGTGTGGTGGTCAGTGGAGTTTAATCCAGCTGGTGGCCAGTCAAAAGTGGTGTTCCTCAGGGCTCAGTGTTGGGACCATTTCTGTTTAACATCTTTACTGATGGTCTTCATAAGATCATACAGTGTATCATCAGTAAGTTCACAGATGACACCAAGTTAGGTGGGAGTGTAGGGAGGCCCTACAGAGAGACTTGGACAGATTGAATCAATAGGCCAATGTTAATAGCATGGCCTTCAACAAGGCTAAGAGCCACCTGGGCCACAACAACCCCATGCAATGTTACAGGCCTGGGGAAGTGTGGCTGGAGAGTTGCCTGGCAGAAAGGGATCAAGAGGCAGCTGGATATGAGCCAGCAGTGTGCCCAGGTGGCCAAGAAGGCAAATGGCATCCTGGCTTGCATTAGAAACAGTGTGAACAACAAGAGTGATTGTCCCCCTGTACTTGGCACCGGTGAGGCCACACCTTGAGTATTGTGTCCACTTTTAGGGACCTCAGTAAAAGAGAGTGCTAGAGTGAGTGCAGAGGAGGGCAACGAAGATGATGAACAGCCTGGATCTTATGAAGCTGGGACTGTTTAGTTCAAAGAAGAGAAGGCTAAGGGGAGACAAGTTGGGACTGTTTAGTCTGAAGAAGAGAAGGCTAAGGGGAGACTTCATCACTCTCTACAACTATCTAAAACAATGTTGTAGAGGGTTGGTGCTGCTCTCTTCTCACAGGTAATTAGCAATAGAACAAGAGGCAATGGCTTCAAACTGTGACAGGGTAGGTTTAGACTGGATATTAGGAAACATTTTTTCACAGAAAAAGGAGACAGACATCGGAATAGGCTGCCCGTGGAGGTGGTTGATCTACCATTCCTGGATATGTTTAAAGGTTATTGGGGGATATGGTTTAGGGGTGAATTTGTAGAGCAGGGTTAATGGTTGGACTCGATGATCCCAAGGGTCTTTTCCAA
>NW_009695015.1:0-9197 GCF_000703405.1 Apaloderma vittatum | reverse complement strand
GGTTTTGAATGTCTCCAGAGAAGGAGACTCCACAACCTCCCTGGGCAGCCTGTTCCAGGGCTCTGTCACGCTCACAGTGAAGAAGTTCTTTCTAATGTTTTCATGAAACCTCCCATGCTCCAGCTTGCACCAGTGCCCCTTGTCCTGTCATTGGAAATTACTGAAAAGAGCCTGGCACTGTCCTCCTGACACTCACCCTTGACATATTTATACACATTTAGGAGGTCACCCCTCAGCCTCCTCTTCTCCAGGATAAAGAGACCCAGCTCCTTCAGCCCTTCCTCATATAGAAGATGTTCTACTCCCTTCATCATCTTTGTGGCTCTGTGCTGGACTCTCTCCAGCAGTTCCCTGTCTCTCTTAAGCTGAGGGGCCCAGAACTGGACACAGTATTCCAGATGTGGCCTCACCAGGGCAGAGGGAGAGGAGGACCTCTCTCGACCTACTAGCTACTCCTTCTAATACACCCTAGGATGCCATTGGCCTTCTTGGCCACGAGGGCACATTGCTGGCTCATGGCCATCCTGCTGCCCACCAGGACCCCAAGGTCCCTTTCCCCTATGCTACTCTCCAGCAGTTCAGCCCCCAACCTGTGCTGGCACATGGGGTTGTTCTTACCGAAGTGCAAAACTCTACACTTGCCCTTGTTGAACTTCATAAGATTTCTCCCCACACAGCCCTCTAGCTTGCCTAGGTCTCTCTGAATGGCAGAACAGCCTTCTGGTTGTCAGTTTTGTGTTGTCAGCAAATTTGCTGACAGTGATATCTAATCCCTCGTCCAGGTCATTGATGAATATATTGAACAGCACTGGGCCCCAGTACTGACCCCTGAGGGACCCCACTGGACACAGGCCTCCAACTAGACTCTGCCCCATTGACCACAATTCTTTGACTTTTTCCCTTCAATCCCAGTTCACAATCCACCTCACTACGCAATCATCCAGACCACACTTCCTCAGTTTACTTATGAGGATGCTGTGGGAGACGGTTTCAAAACCCTTGCTCATATCCACATAGACCACATCCACTGCATGGCCACCATCCATCCACCTGGTTATGCCTTCATAAAAGGCTATCAGCTTGGTGAAACATGACTTCCCCTTGGCAAAGCCATGCTGACTGCTCCTAATAACCTTCTTATCCTTGATATGCCTAGAGACAGCCCCAAGCATAAGTTGTTCCATCATGTTTCCATGGATAGAGGTGAGGCTGACCAGTCTGCAGTTACCCAGGTCCTCCTTCCTGCCCTTCTTGAAGACTGGAGTGACATTCGCTTTCCTCCAGTCCTCAGGCACCTCACCTGTTCCCCACGATTTACCAAAGATGATGGAGTGTGGCCTAGCAATGACTTCCCCCAGCTCCCTCAGCACCCGCAGGTGCATCCCATCAGTGCCCATGGATTTATGGATGTTCAAGTGTTCACACTAATCCCTAACCCAGTCCTCCTCAACCAGGGATTATTCTACGATAATCGCTGGAGTGTTTACCAACAGTTGTGATGGATGCTTACCCACTGTCATTTCTGTCTTCAGACAGCCTGAAAATACACAGCTCAGGAAGAAAGAGTAGGGAAATCATATAGCCTGCCTTCCCTGGCAAGTTGACAGAAGTCCATCTTAACCTCCAGACAGTAGATGGTCTAGAAGGGGAAACTGAAGAAAAACTGTTCTTCTGTCACAAGGACATGTTTTGCACTGAACTATGCTGCTACAAATACTGTGGCCTGCACAATGCACCTTGCAGTGAGTTCTGGCTTGAGTCTGTGTTACAAGGGAGTATTTGATGTGTTCTGCCAAGCTGATCAAACACAGAGGAGATAAATCCACATAGGAGATAAAGGGATGATCAGTTATGACTAAAAATAAGGCTTGCTCCTGTCTCTGGAAGAACATGGTGCTATAAACCTTGCATTTCCCTTTTAATACAGGTCTTGGACCTGCCGTGGATTTGTAAAAGTGAACGTTGGAAATCTTCCCTTCGTCTTTTGCTACACTGATATTTAGCCTGAATTTCTGAGATACAGAGATCTTGCCATGAAGCTCAGCTTGCTTCCCCTTGGTCTTTGGAAAAGCAAAAATGGTGAAAAATTGCACAGAAAAGATGTTTGGGTTGTTGTGTATGGAGAAGAGGGTGCACTGGCTGTGGTTTTCAGAACTTCGGATGACTTGTCAGTATCTATTTACCCTTTGTAATACTGAATGGCATTCTCCCAACAAGGTATCTTCGAAAACAGTGCGTGCATTATTTAGTACAGGTGTGAACTTCCATCTGTTGACTGAAATTACCTCCTGCCAAAAGTAAAGGAGATACAGAGATCTCTGAACAATACCCACTGCAATGACTGTTTCTTTTGATTTCAGAGGGAGGGAGAGAGTGAATCTCTGATCAGTTTCTTTGTAGTTCTGAGGACAGAAATAGTGGTTATAAAAGTAGAGTTACTTCTTTTTTTACATATTATTTTTTTATTAGCTCTAGTTTCTCTCAAAAGACTTTACCTCCAAAGTGCCTGAATAGTTTTCTCTGCTATGCTCTGAAGTACAAGGACTTCCAGAGCTGGAAAGAAGGTCAATGTTTCCACCATAACAGAAGAGCATTTTATATCTTCCTGTGCAGCATCCCTGGATAAACCTGGCTCTGAGGACAAGCTCAGAAATCTAAAGGTGCCAAAGGAAAAAATACATGTATCCACTGGCTAAGTACTCTTCTTGCTCATCTCCAAACCAAGATTCCTCCTCCCTCTATCAATGAAGCCGTGCTGCTCTCCAATTTTGAGATGAAGCCCTGGGCTGGAGCACTTTTAGAGAACTAGCGGCATCTGTGCTTCTCCTTCCCTTACCATCTCTCTTAAGAGCTAGATGTCATTTTACCCAGAACAAAAAAAACAATTCAAAGGGAAACAGGTCTTAAAACTACAAGGTGGCTATTCCTAACTCTTGCCTTCTCAGCTCATGTTCAGTCTCCCACAAATCAATCCTGGCAATCTACACATCCTATAGATTTCTCAGATTTGGATTATATGTCTGTTTCATCCACTTTCAAATAAAGTTGACTCTTGTTGCTTGGAGAATAGTCCTTGTATCCAACTCAAGACTTTTGATTAGCCTTCGTGTAGGTTAAGTTGCTTTGTAGCTACTCACACTAATTTGATCAGTTAACTCACAGCATCAAAAAAATAACCATATATCAAATCTCCAAGGAAAGGGACAGGCATAAGAATCTGAGACTTTTGTCTGGTGCATGCTGAAAACCTCCCCAGCATTAATGCTTTTTTATATAAAACAAGATGGTGTGGTATTTATAAGCACAGTTTCAGTGTCCAGTAAAGAGATGTTGGGATTTGTGTTCTGCATATTCAGTCGTAGTTTCATGTGCCTGAGCAATACAGCTGGGGCAAAGGGAGACGTAACAACAGGCAATTGCCAACAAGGATTTAAGAAAGGAATTTGGATTCGTTTCCTTTCCCGTACCTTGCCAGCTAGCTTTGGAATATGAGTGCCACTTAGCCCCTAAATAGAAACCAAGTTGTGTGTATCTCCTGCATTCGTTTATTGTGCTATCTCGTTTCTAGGGGGGTGGATGAGTGGCAGAAGGGAAACTAAGCACTTTCCGTATCACATACCTTCAGTAGCGTCATAACTCATATGTGGAAGACCTGTTGCTCTGGGAATATAAAAGGATCATGCTACTTTCAGAGTGACTCACAGTCCAATCTGTTCCTTTCTGCAGAGAAACAGCTTACAGAGCTGTGGCTCATCACAGCATAAAGCACTGCTTCCTCCTACTGATCCATAATACTCCTAATTTTGAGGCTCTTCCTCCTTTCTACTCAATTAAACAGTCAATACTTCTGTTCCCATCCCTTCACTTGGGGACTGAGGGTCACAACAAGTTCTTAGCAGAAGGACTAAGCAGAATCCAAATGGGGCATATACATGAGAGATTTCCAGTAAGACTTGCAAGGCAAGGCAGGGTTTGGTTGTCCATCTCTAGAATAAACTGCTCATCAGAGTCCTAAAGCCTCATTATGCTAAACTGCATGCGGCAGGTGGGGGTGTAGCATTTGACTATGACAGGTCTGCTTATCAGTTCTGGCAAACTTTGAGCATGATTCTCCTGCTGCCCTTGTGTTGAAGATTGTACCGTGCAAAGTGAGACAGAGAATCAGAAGTTGAGGATCTGCTGACCTACATGCCACTGACCGTCTTGGGGTGTACTCTCCATGTTGTATCATGACACTCTTTACCTCCAAATGTGCAGGAGTGTGTAGTAAGAAAAAAACGCCTTTGGCTATAATGAGGAAACTCCTTCAAATGTAGGATGGCATACATCAGCCTTTGTTTGTGGTTCAGTGGGACCGTATAATGTGGTTCTGGCCCTCCAATCTAGGATAAGAAACTTAATTACTACACCAGGCTTAAGACGAATGCATTCCCTCAAAAAGAAAATCAAGTAGAAGAGGCAGGAGACCTGCATGATTAGGCAAGGAGCTCTTGGAAAAACTCAAATGGAAGAGGGAAATTTACAGTAAGTGGAAAAAGGGTCTAGTTAATTGGGAGGATTGTAGAAATGGGGCCAGAGTATGTAGAGAATCAGCAAGAAAGGCCAAGGCTCTCTTGGAATTTAGTCTGGCTAGGGAAGTGAAAGAAAACAAGAAAAGTTTCTTCAAATACATCAATGAGAAAAGGAAGAGTAGAGAAAAAGCGGGTTCGCTGCTAAATGAGGTGGAAGATATGGTAATAAGGATGCAGAGGTGACAGAATTAGTGAATGCCTTCTTTGCCTCAGTCTTTACTCCTAAGGCCAGCCCCTAGAAATTCCAGTCAGTGGAAGTAAGGGAGCAAAACTGGAGTGAGGAAGACTGCCCACTGGTCAGTGAGAGTTTGAGTACTAGAAGTGAGGATTTTGGTTATTACAAAAAATGAAAACACACAGATCCATGGGTCCAGACAGATTGCATCAGTGCTGAAGGAGCTGGCACAAGTCATCGCTGGGCCATTCTCCATCATCTTTGAGAGGTCCTGGAGGACAGGCAAGGTGCCTGAGGACTGGATGAAAGCCGATGTCACTCTAGTCTTCAAAAATGGCAAGAAGGAGGACCCTGGCAACTACAGGCCAGTCAGCCTCACCTCCATTCCTGGGAAGATGATGGAGTGGCTCATTCTGAAGGCCATCTCTAATCAATTGGAAGAAAAGAAAGTTATCAGGAGTAGCCATCATGGATTTACCAAGTGGAAATCTTGCCAGACTAATCTGATACCCTTCTACGAAGGCATGACCAAATGGGTTGATAAAAGGAGAGCAGTGGATGTCATATACCCTGACTTCAGTAAGGCTTTCGATACTGTACCCCACAACATCCTCATAGGTAAACTCAAGAAATGTGGGATAGATGGTTGGACTGTGAAGTGGATTGTGAACCGGCTCAGCAGCAGAGTTCAGAGGGTTGTAATCAGCAGCACAGAGTCAAGTTGGAGGCCTGTGGCCAGTGGTGTTCCCCAGGGATCAGTGCTTGGTCCAATTTTGTTCAATATCTTCATCAACGACCCGGATGAGAGGATAGAGTGCACCCTCAGCAAGTTCGCTGATGATACAAAACTGGGGGTGGTGGCTGACACACGGGAAGGCTGTGCTGCCATCCAACGAGATGCCGCTGTGTCCAGTGGTGTTCCCCAGGGATCAGTACTAGGTCCAGTTTCAGCACGCATCTGGGGAGGAATAACACCAGGCATCAGTACAGATTAGGAATTGTCCTGCTGGAAAGCAGCCCCATGGAGAAAGACCTTGGAGGCCTAGTGGACAATAAGTTGTCCATGGGACAGCAATGTGCCCTTGTGGCCAAGAGGGCCAATGGGATCCTGCGGTGCATTAAGAAAAGTGTGTCCAGCAGGTCTAGGGACGTTCTTCTCCCACTCTGCTCTGCCCTGGTGAGACCACACCTGGAATACTGTGTCCAGTTTTGAGCTCCCCAGCTCAAGAGAGACAGGGACCTACTGGAGAGAGTCCAACGGAGAGCTATGAGGATGATTAAGAGACCTGAACATCTCTTCTATGAAAAGAGACTGAGAGAATTGGGGCTGTTTAGCCTTGAAAGAAGACGGCTGAGAGGGGATCTTATTAATGTATATAAATATCTGAGGGGTGGGTGCCAAGAGGAAGGAGACAATCTCTTCTCAGTGGTGCCCAGCAATAGAACAAGAAATAATGGGTTTAAGTTAGAACACAGAAAATACCACCTCAGTATGAGGAGAAATTTCTTCACCGTGAGGGTGACGAAGCTGGAACAAGCTGCCTAGAGAGGCTGTGGAGTCTCCTTCTCTTTTGAAGGAGTCTCCTTCAAAACCCACCTGGACACATTCCTGTGTGGCTGCCCTAGGTGATCCTGGTTGGACTAGATGATCTCTAGAGGTCCCTTCCAACCCCTAACATCCTACGATCTATGATTAGTTCATCACTTAATGAAAGCAAAGGTATACACTACTTAATGAGAAAGGAAACACTCGAATAAAGAAGTTTATCACTAAAGAAATAGTAACAGTGGTGGCAGCAGGGGGAAATACCAGGGAAGTCTCAGCTGCCAGTGTTTTGGATTGTTGATGTTGGTAGTTATGGTACAAACAGCCAAATCACTAGTACATCCATGCATGATGAACATCATTGTTTGGCACTATGCAGAATACACAGGTGGTGATTGTATGCCAGGCCTAAAAACTGAACACAAGATGAAGCACTCATTTCCAGGGAAGAGTTTTGATTCCTAATGCAGGTGTTCAGAGGTTTTGTTTTGTTCTTTCATCCCAGAAATCTAAACTTGGGTCAAATGTTAGGCAAGACCTGCCTTGCAATGACAAGGTCATAGAGTTAACCTGTCTTCTGACAAAAAAATCTCTTCATAAAAAAATTATGGGTGCTTTTTCTTCAGTGCAGCATACTATTGTGTTGCTCAGCGTCCAGAAGTATGGGTTAACATATGTCTAACTAGCTGTGTTTGCACCCCATAGACCACTTGCACAGATAACTTCCCAGCCATGTATGAATCCAGCTTGGAGGTTTGGTCACAGAAACAAGATCTTACATACATTCTCTTTGCAGCAATGACTTCTTTCTCTGGTAGCATAAAGCCAGCGAGTTGTGCCTCACATTTTTAGCCACTGACAGCAGCCATGTGGTATCCTGTCTGAAAGAGGTGTTAGCAACAGAAGGGACTGGTGTTCCGTCTGGAGCTTTTTTAGTGGGACTGGGGACAGTGGGACAGCTGGACAGTGGACAGAGGTGAATTCTGCCTCACCACAGAGACTAGAACAAATGCTCTAGACCTCAGTCAATGGAAGAGACGCAACCTCTAGCTACCAGTCTCCTTCCCACTCCACTTCTCTGACTGTGACCTGTGCAAACTACCCCCATTCAGCCACTGATGTCTCATGGGCTCTGGTCTGACCAGATCATGTTTACAGAAGTGCTGTACTGAAAGGGCTTCTTCAGGGCGTGAGGTTCCCAAGGTAAATGAAAGAAAAAGGAAGAAGAAGTAGTGCTTTGAATAGCTTAACAAATCTGTTTGTTATCCACTTCAATTATATGCTTCTCTTTTACTTGTTTTTATTTCTTTTGGTGAAATAAAACATGAAAAAAAGCCCTAGCAAGAAAGAGCAGACTACTGCCTTACTGCGTCATGTCTTGTTATTCCACCTGAGTGTGCTCTTTACACAAAGCTGGTATCAATGCTTTACAAGACTAGCAGCTCCAATGCATTCAAAACTGGGGGGAAATATTATACAAAAGGGGATTTACTCATGTCAAAAATTGTCAGACTAATAAAGCTGTGGGACCTTACATATCATTTGGGTAGCTGCTCTTTCTTATTCACACTGTCCTCCCTTATTCATTCCTTATGATATTTAGAATTGCAGAATAACTTACATGTATGCTAATTTACCTCCTTGGACTGTCTTCTTTGTCCCTACTATTTAAAGACATGCATTAGTTTTGCAGCAATATGCAGTCTGGATTGCTCTCCTCTGGATTGTTTGTCACATCTCCTGCTAGAGAGCCAAAGGAGGATGGATGTTGTCTCTTGGAGGTGTCAGTGCTCAGACACCTAAGCAGAATCTTAGTCACGGAGAAAACATGCTTTATTAGCAGACAGCATCAGGTCGGCAGTAACCTGTTCTTTCTTCTTGTCAGCAGATGGTGCTCCAGTGCTGGACAAGTGCTGCCTCAGTCACCTGCACCATGTCTCCTGAGGCTTTGAGCTGCCTGTTCTCCTATTGGTTAAATTTCATTAAAATCTGATTGCCTTTAGCTCGGGCCCTTCTCTGGCAAGGGTGAGAGAGCCCACATCCTGCTTCTCAGGAGCGGTTACTTCATTGAATTTGTTAGCACATAGGGTTTGTTAGCTCATAGGATTTGTCTGGAACAGTGGATTCTGTGGCTGTCATTTCCTGTATTGCTCCCACAACAGGCATTTCTAGGTGTATCTAACCACGCTCAAGGCCTCTTCTGCTCGCCAGATCTCTCTTTTTTTGAGCATGGTATGTTCCTGTCATGATTACTTGCTTTTTCATCAGAGATAGCAAAGTCTTCTATTGTCCTGGAATTTTTGTACAAGCACCTCCAGCTAGACTGAAGACCAACTGAACAGAGAACATGCCTGGAGTGACTGCCTTCAGAAAGCCTATGTTCCCATGTGGGGAGTAAGAATTTGGGGGCAAATCAGGCAACCCTCCATCATTGACATTCTTTGCACAGGACAAGCTACTGGGAGAAGAGTGGTTGGATGAACTCAGATCTGAATATAGGACGACTCTGCTTGGAGAGTTCAAATGTTCCTCATACCCTGGGTTTCCTCCATACCCCATTGGGTATCCTCTGGGCGGGGGGATAGTTTTTGTCGCAGTGAAAAAACTGCTGCCCTGCTCCTGAGACAGTCCTAGAGTATATTGCAATTTGCTTTGCTGAGAAGAGATGTGAGTTTTGCAAGAATCTGTTTCCTGATCCCAGGAGCCTCCCAGTGGGGTGATGGTCTGCCTGTTGGAATACTACAGATTATTTCTCAAAGGCTATGGGAATACAATAGGTTGTTAAGTAATCCCCTAGGGCCTGTTGAATAACTTCATCACGACAGCTTCCTTTGGTTTGATGGATTGTCAGTGTTGCATTGGAAATAGACCTGTCTGTGTGGATTATTAGTGACATACTGGGGAT
>NW_009695014.1:28268-72435 GCF_000703405.1 Apaloderma vittatum | reverse complement strand
TTTTTTTGGGGGGGGGGAGGAAAGTATTTTTGGTTTTTCAATCTTTATTTTTTAGTTCAAATCACCTGAATCCGTGGGGGTGGAGAGTGAGGGGCAAGGGGGAGAAAAGAGAGAGAGGCGCTGAGAGCCCAGAGGCAAAAGGAAGGGTGCAGGCACTGCCGCTGAGAGGAGATCGAGAGACAGGGGGTGCACTTGACAACCAGCATGCAGAGATGGTAAGAAGTTTCCAGCAGCCTTTCGTTTCCATTGTAGCCTTTACTTTGGTTTGATTTGATTAATAAATTGTGCAGTAACACAAGCAGCCCTTGCTCGCTATCCGGTGTGTTTCAGCCTTCAAATCAACAAGCAGCCGACAAGGCGAAAGGAGGAGGAAAATGAATAAATCAGCCTTGTGCTGCGTGGATTGGGAAAAAAGTACTATGAGGCTGTGCAAAACTTTAACTGAGTTTGGGGGCTTGAAATGGAATGGCCACATGCTTTTTATCTCTTCCTTCCCTCCACTAAAGATGAGGGGCTTGTGTAAAAAAAAAAAAAAGTGTGCATATGGAGGGAGGGATACTGAAGGTGAAGGTTGAATCGGACATACGGTGGTCAGATCTTTTTTTGGACACCGCCTTCTGCTCGAAATTGAGCAGGGTTTCCACAAAATGTAAAGGTAACCTTTGAGAGCGGGTGAGGAGCTGTGTGCTTGCGTGTGAAACAACGCCTGAGGCAGGGAGACAGAAGTGTAAATCCACCTTCCCTCCCTAACTTTTTGTTGTGCATGTGCTTGCAGTTTGCACCTCTCCAAGCTGCGATTGTTAGCAGAACTTGCCGAGTTATGTTGATGCCCCAACTGTAAAAGGAAGGGGGACCCCCGAAAAAAAACCACTTGAGCAAGGTTTTGCTGTTTATTTCATGTGATGTGCAAATGCACGTCTCCTCTACAGCAGGGCTTTTGCAAAGCACAGTTTGGGCTTTCACGACCTCTTAATTTAAAATTAAAAATCCAAATGATGAGGACCTTCTCTGACTGAAGTCTGTTTGTCTAGGTTGTGATGTGAGGATAGGTTAAACAGCAGTGAAGGACAAGCACGTTCAGAGCCATGACTAAACTTAACATGCATAATGGTAGCTGTATTAACAAGTGGACTGACCTCAGTGGTGAACAGTGATCAGCCCATATTCGATGAAGTAGTGTATTTTCAGTCGCTGTTTGACAACTGCCGTGCTTTCAGTTAGCTTTTGTCACCTCACTCCAGGGTTGTTATGTATTTGCCTTGTGTGCCTTGAATATACATCTGTGCGTGTGCATACATACGTGTGTGTATATATGTATATACATATATATGTATATGTATGTATGTACAGCACTCAGACTATAGATACGGAGTGTGTCTGTGTGAATGGAGAACTTGTGATGGAGGGTTTGTATTTTTCCCTTCTCTCCCTAACATGACATGTCTTGTTTCAGTGATCAAAGCCACAACTGGAGTGTAGGAGATGCAACTGTCAAATCTAGGCAACAAGGAAAAAAAAAAAAAAAAAGAAAAAAGGAGGGGGGAAAAGCAGCATGTGCCCAGCACTGTGGTTACAGTAACGCTGACAGAAATTAAAGTGGTTTTGAAAGCAGCATGCGATTTATGATGGTTCCCATTTACCCTAGAGTCAGGCTGTTGTAAAATTGATGCACAAAAGACATCATGTAATAATCCGGTGTACCCAAGATTAAAGTGGCAACGAGTGTCTTTTAGTGTGTGTGTGTGTGTGTCTGGCCGACAGTTAAAATGGTTTGAAGCTATTTTTAAGTAAGAAATCAAAGCAGGATATTACATATTTCTTTTCTTAACCTACATGTTGGCTGTGCATTGCAGTTGTTGAAATTATTTTCTAGTGGACATGGGCTTTTATTTCCAATTATCTTCCATTTCCCTTCTGTATTATAATCCATCTCATAAATGAATTTTAAAATGGGGTAATGTTTTTGTCATAGTTTCAAAGTGCAAGTGTTCAGAGTTTAATTACTGAGTTCAGTTCAGACAGTAATATTTAATAAGCCTGATGAGCAGATCTGCGCAAGAATACCAAGTTTCTGTAAAAGTGTTTGGAACTTCCCTTGCCCTTAAAAATTGCGGGAATTTTTAATCTGAGATTTAATGTAGCATATGAGCTGATACACTGTAGTTTCATTTTAAGGTGTCCAGTATTAATGAAACAAATAACTCTATGTATGTTCAGCTTTAAATTTCTAAAACACGTGAATTTTAAAATTTACTCACTATTTTAAATGACTCACATCCTTACCTGATCCAGATCCAGGAAAATCTAAATGTAGATTATAAAGTGATTTGTTATGAACAAATTTTTAAACTCCTTTTAAGACTTGGGATAGTGAAAGTGTTCCTTAAGCACACATCTTACACAGATAATGGAAAAACCCTGTCTTGTTACATTATTTTGTAAAAATACAACATTGTGACATTTTAGGGGAAAAAGAAAGAGCAGATCTATGTCTTCAATCACACTGCATTTCTATTGTTGCTGTATTTATGAAAGACGGGTGTGTAAGAAGCAGACAAAAGCAGAGATAACTATTGCTATATTAAAATGTGTTGTAGTTTGAATTTTCTAGTGAGTTTTTGAGTTCAGTGCTTTACATAACATTTTGTCCTAATCTTGCTTGCTGTCAGAGATGTTTCATGGTTGTGCAATTGCTGCAGTCAAGAATGCCAATTTGCATTCCAGGAGTGTCATTTGATTACTTTTATCTGCACAGCTCGAAGACCAGCCCAGACCTCTCATTTCATCTTGCCATGTCACGAGTCAGTGCTGTGTCGTCTTTTCAAAAATCTGCCTGATTTAGACAAGAAAGAAAAGTACTTTCATGTTGCAGCCGCAGTCCCCTGCTAACTTGTCAGCAGCAGGATATGATTCACTTGGGCCCAGAAGAATGGTACAGAGACAAGGGTTAGGCGGTTCAATAAGCCTATGGACAGGTAGTGTGTGACGTCCCAAGAGAGCTTAAGTTAATGAAGAACAGGTCTGCTTAGTTCTTCACACTCTGACCTGGTGCTGTCCCCACAGTTTTCTCATTTGATCTTTCCCAGCAAATTGATCTTTTCTAGTACTTTTTTGCCTTCCAAGTTAGTCCTTGTGGGACTGAAATTAGCAGAGCAACTTAAGTTGGATAATACAGCTGTTCAGAAAAGAAGAAATTGGACACTAGCTCATAAAGGGGGGAGGGGAAAGTAAGTGATTCTTTCTGGTGTTACTCAGAATTCCATTTTTTTCCCTAGCTTTATTTTAGAAAACTTAACAATTGCCATATTACTTTGGAAGTTCGCTTGCTTTCTTATTTATAGTCTTTATAGATGGTCCATTGCACATTGCATTAAATGTGTATTGTTTAAATAAAGCAAACATGCTTGAAACATAGACTGCAGGTTTGCTTTGGTATTTGTCGGTTGAACTTACTTGCTTGTTAGAAATGATTTGCTAGTCTGTAATGAGGCTTTTACAGTTGTCGTAAGACATTTTAAATATCAATTGCACATGCCAACTGCATTATTTATAGCCTGCTAAATAACTGTAATTCCATAGTATCCAATACTGAAATGCAGTGGAGAGTAAACAATAAAAGCCATTACAAATGGTATGTGTAAATATTATGGTAGGTGAAAATACAGTCAGCAAATTACCACTGGCATTACTGGTTTTCTGGAAAAGCAGTGTGTACAAACAAATTGATTTTGAACTAAGACACCATGTATTTAAAATCTGGGTTTTAAAATGGGGCTATGGGATTATCTATATTTTTATATCTATATTGTTTTGCACTTTTTGCACTTAGTAATTGGAAAGGGAGGTGGAGGTGTGTTTGTGTGTGAGAGTGTTTCAATACATACATGGCTAGATTGTCAAACAATGTAAGATTTCAAACTAGAATTTGGTAAATAAAGTGAGTTGGATGTGATTTAGAGAGTCTTCAGTATGCTGCACAATAATAAGCAGTATTTATTTTCTGTATTTCATAGCAGATGTTCTCACATATTATCCATGCCCTTCAAAGTTGTAGAATTAAAAACATTGCTGAATGAAAGAAAGAACATGTCTTATGTAAGGGATATACTGCTCTCACTCTCTCTCAATATTGCTTATGAAAATGGGAAGGAACTGTAAAGGATCATTGGTCAGTTAAGCTCCTCTGCAGAGCTAGAGGGAGCTTCATGATTTTATTAGATATGCCACAGGTAAAAAAAAAAGGGGGGGGGGGAATATCCTGAATAATAGAGGGTTGATTGCTAACTTTTTTTCTAGAGCTGAAATCTAAAACTTAGACTTTGAGGTGGCTTTATTCTATATTACGTGTATGTGTATGTCAGTGAGATTTGCAGCTGACTACAGATCTTGTCAATTTCAAGCAAAGCAGAAATGACCAACAGCAAAGTAAATGCCTTTAAACAAGTCCAAGTAAAACACTGGATTTTATACAAAACCAAAATGTATACCTTTTCCCCTCAAAGACTGAAGTTTCTGGCAGTGTCTCTCGTCCTTTTGTGCACTGTCACCAGAACTGAAGTCTTTAATTCACTGAATATTGTTTAATGAAAGAGTCCTGGTGTTCAGTCTGCAGGTTTGTACAGTATTTTATTTAATGTTTTAATTTGATTTAATGTCCATTGTTAGTATGTGTTAGGAAAGAAATGTGCATGTCTGGAAATAGAAAAAGTTCCCCATAAAATACAAAACAAATAGAGTGTATCTGTCATTTTGGAAATGTGTATCACCTCCTAATCTAGTCAGGAATTTGTACTTAAAGGAATAGCATCTAACATGGCTTAATAAAAAGCATCCATTTAAAACTTGTATTCTGTGTCAGTTTCATCCCACCTGAATTCTGACATATCTGTTCGAAAAACGCATTGATCATAATTGCTGCTTAATAGTTATATGACAGCTTTTATAAGCATTACTTTGGACAAATTTACTTACTATTCGAGTAAATGATGTAACCCAGTGAGATAAACTACCAAATTTGTCTCCTTTATCTTTTGGACAGTAGCTCTTATTATGTGCCATGCTAGTAAAAGCCTTTATTTGTTGATTATTAGAATCTTAGTACACTCAGGAGTTCTACTGCAATTTAATGTGGTTGTTCAAAGAGGTTCTGTCGTTTTAGAATCTTTCCATAGTACTCTCGCTACATTATAAATATGTATATTTTATACTCCTGATACATATGCATATACTTTTTTTCTTACTCCAGGTAAACCAAGGTTTTTGAGAGAGAATTCTTTTCATCTGCAGTATGTGTTTCAGTACTTCTCTCTTGCAACGCTTTATGTAAAAAAAAAAAATTCAGATAACTTAATCAGATTTGTTTCTGATTTGTTACTTTAGAGACTTCTTTCTGTTTATTTTTTTGTGAAGTTAAAATGTTTTGCTATATACTTAATTTTTTTTTTGTGGAAAATTATAAAAAGCTGGAGAAGTTTTAGGAACATGCTGAGAATTGCAATTATGTTTTAATTACAAAAACCAGAATGTCTATAATGCTGATTCCTAAGTCACAAGTCAAAAGAAATCAAAACGCCATGAGCTAACCACTAAAAAGTTTTTAGTCACCATGGTCTGATGCACTGTCTGGAAGTTGAGCTATGTTTTTGCAGTGTATTACAATTGGTTACATCTACAGCCCTGCTGCATATAAAACTTAAGAAGCTAGGCCTGTTTGAATTCTTGAGCTACAGGGAAAGTTTCAGGCAGTGTGTAAAGCTTATTATGAACTGTTATCATCTGTAAATGAAGCTGAGTGTAAGCACAACACCCATCGTGCTGGCAGCTGGACTCACAGTGAATTAGTGTTGCAACTTTATCGTATTTGTCAAATACGTATTATTTTGAAACTTGTGATTTGTGCTTTTTTGTCAATGCTTTTTAATGTTGAATACAAAGATGTAACAGCAAACAAAAAACATTTTTCCCTTTTTGTGACCTGACATTTGCCAAAGTGCCCCATGCTGAAATTTCTTTTCAGTATCTTTTTTTCTTCCAAAGCCAGACATGTACCCAGACACAAAAGCCTCTGTGTATAGCAAGCTGTTTTAAATATTGTGACTCGACGATGTGCTGTCCTTTCTCTGCTTGAGCCAAGGATCTCTGCTCAGTGTCTGTGGATTACCAAGTCCCTTCTTTATTGTACCTCTTGTCAGCTATTCCTATTCATTTAACCTTTCATTAGTGTCTGTGCAGCTTCACTGTCTGGAAAGGCAAGGAAAAACCTAAAGGCCTACTGTCACAGTTATTAGATTTCTCGGTTACATCCCAGCAACCATAAAGGAGTAAGAGTCAACACTATTGTCATGCATGCTGCTATCCTGGGGTGCAACTCTTCTGTGCATGTCAAGGACATGTGCCACATGTTGATAATGCATCCCAGGGATAAATGCGCGACATGGGGGATAAACCAAGGCTGGCACTAATGAGCTTTGTAGGAGTTATTGCAAAGACAACAGTTGTGAAGGAATTTTGCTTAAAATGCTGAAGAGATGGACTTACATTTAGTGTTGCCAAGGCTTGTTTGTGAGGTTCTTGTCAATCATGTTATTTTCATTTAGGTGTCATTTAAAAGGGAAAAAAATGTTTTCTATGGCTAAGAAATGTATTGCTTTTCCTTTTTTTAAGCTTGTCAGTATAAAGTGTACTTTAAGGAGTCCTCAGGAATACACTTCATGGCTACATTTTCTATTTACTCATTTTTTGCTCAAAACCTGCAGATCTTCCAGATTACTTGAAAAATACAAGCAAATGTGAATTACAATGTATTAAAAAATATTTCTGTTAGCAAAGCTTCAAATTCACTTTCAGTGTTGTAAAAGCCTTGACAGAGCCTTGTGAGAGGCATAAATTTGGCTGATAATAACTAGGTGCATCTAAGTAACTTTTTCTACATTTTTCATCCAAAGAGCCAAAATTACTAGTTATGCCACTGCTTCCTCATTCTGCTGAGGCACATCTTGCATTTAGCTGAGTGCAATATTCACATATATTTTGCTTCAAAAGTTCCTGTGAAGCCCATATTACCTACCATATTAACCAAATCCAGCTGAACTCTGAGTTTCAGTTTTTACAGTAGTAAAAAATACATGCTTATTCCTGACCTGTCCATAGTTGACCTTGTGGAATGCATCTTAATTACATTTTTATAAGTAGTGTTACAACAGTTTTATACATAACTTCATAAGACTTTCATAAGGATATTTTTGTCAAAAAAATTAGATCTATAGAGCTATCGTTAACTTTTAATTTAATAGCTTCCCTTGGTTCTATGCAAAGCATAAGGGTCTGATGTTGGTCATATTCATAACAGAGTTGAAAGTGGGAGTAAAGCCTTCAAAATCGGTGGAGTTAGTTGTGTGAAACTTGAATAAAATGTAGTCACCTGCTTTATACTTTCCATACGGCATGCCAAAAGGATTTAAAGATGACAAATGTAGTGGACTCCAGGAAAGTTCTTACAATTTCCTTGTTTCAGATGCACTATTTAGATGGAGATATTCAAAAACTGTGGGTGGTCATCATTTATTAATAGGAAGCTGGGCTTTTTAGTTTTTCTTTACACTTCTGATATGAAGGCAGTGAAGTGTGGCTGCACCTATTGCTTTAGTTCAGAACGTCGAAGCCAAAGTGACCAGCAATATAGTAGTTGATGGTAGAAACAAGTGCCTCCCAAGAAAATTGTGTTTGAGAAAAAATTTAGCAAAAGTAGTATTTTTATTTTTCTTATTCGAATGCCGAAATAATTTGTGATGCTGATACAGAATTCCACTTTCCTCGAAAGAGAAGCTGTTATATTTTGTGATTTGAATTAGACAAATATTTAAATAGAACAAAATCTTCAGACATGAGCTGGAACAAATGTAGTAGTGCCTACTTAGTTTAAAACATCCTTTCATTACTAGACTGATATTAGCTTTGATGAATTTAAAACTTACTACATGGTTTCTAAATCAAAGATGAAAGGACCGGTTAGGAATCAAATAAATTTTCCTGTTGAAATGTAGCATTTGACATTTAGAAAAATGTGCTCAGCATGATGAACCACTTCTCTTTACTGCAACTAGCCTGGTGATTTATGCAATAAAAATCCTTTGAAATTGAATTGAGGTATAATAAATTTAAGGTAAATTAATTTAGAAGTCCTGATTAGTGCCATTTTTGAACTAAGGGAAATACTTCCCTGAAAGCACTTTTATTTTCCCCTTTATTGTTAGTACATGACAATTTTCATTGCTAAGTAATCACTTTTGTTGTTGTTTTGATAGACTCTTAATGGTCCAAGCCCATTGGCTTTGTTGTGGCAGTGTGCCAGTCTTGTTAAAGAAAGATTTTGTTACTTACCTCATTGTAAACTTACCAGTATATTCTTACTACTAATCAAACAGGCATATAACCCATCTGCATGTTTGAACAATTATTACAGTCATTTACAGCCTACAATAGAGCTGGGCAATATGTGTATGTATATATATATTTTTTTTTTTCTAAAAGCCTCCTGATAATACTTAAGTTTTCAGAATGAGATTCTGTGTAGGATCCTAGAGAGCATCATGGAAAGTGTTTTGCTATTCTGCTGGAAATGCTAAGAATTAGTAACAATTAATTGTTATTATTAAGCAACAGTGGAAACTTACATCTTTCTTCTGTGCTAGGCCATGACCATATTTTAGTTAGCAGCTGCATTTTGAGTTGCTTTTGAAAATACCTTGTTTCTGATGTCCCATACAATGCTTCTGATCAAAATAAATGACACTACAAGCCAGTTAGCTAAGTGGTTATATAACCAATATGAAGAGGCCAAGAAATTTATGTTCTTCAGTACACAAACTAGCATTAAGATTTTCTCCACACTTTGGTGCAAGTATTAAAAAGCAATGTGTGAAATTGCATATATTATGTAACTAAAGGCTTCTAAGGGAATTTAAGCTGTTATAATTCACATGGTAAGCAAGAAAGTTGAGTAGGGACAGGAAGCAATAGCAGATAAGTGTTGTGTGATTTAAATTTTTCTACTCCTTTTCTTAGACTATGCTTTTTAAACTTTTGCCTTTGAAATCTAAATTAAAATCTTCTCTATTTCCTCTTTTTCACATATAACTTATGCTAGTTTGCATATCAGTGGTGGAGCTCATTTATCAGCTGGTATGTTTAATGATTTATCATATCAGATGATTATTCCATAAGCAGGAAGTTCTTCAACTGCTGAGTGGACACTCACTGAGGATGCAGATATGCGTCCTGTTTTGTTCCTTTTTGGAATGCTGTTGGCAGTCTGAGGGCAGCAAGGATGGGAGTGAGCTATTTGGTTCTTCATGTTTTGGCTTGAGGGACAGAAAGTGGCAAGAAATTCTTCTCCATCTGCTAACATAGGTTTCAAGAATACTCCAGTAGTAGCCTTTTGATTAAAAAGTCTTTGTGATGCTGGTGATGGCGGGGAAGGAGGTGGGTGGGGCTGACCATAGCAGCAGGATAAGAGTCTTGCCTCTTTCCTACTCTAGAGACATGTTCCTTCCCTGACTCTCATGTTACTTGTGTGTGCAGTTTCACAACTGTTTTCCTATTACATGATTCACAGGTGTGGGTGGTATAGTGAGATAAATTTTGCATAATTGAGTGTGAGTTCTGTGCAGCATTTGGAAGTCACTGGGGTATACAGGGAATTTGTGAGCATGTTAGATAAACCTGTGGAACACAGAGGCAGTTACAGTCTTCCCACTGTCAGACATGTAAGGTCAAAAACAATCACTCTTCTCCTGCAGTTGTTGCCAGTCCCATGAACAACCTAATTGCAGTAGACTGAACAGTTGCAAGGGAGAAACTCACTAAATGGTGAAGTCAAGAGAGCTACTCTTGTCCTCACCTTTATGGGTTTAAGCCTCAAGGATGCGACGTGATAGAACTATTCATCTTCAGACTTCAGTGTTAAATGTAATTGGTTTTCAGAAGTGTTTTTTGCTCTCGTGGTGACAAGCTTATTACAAAGCAACATAAATCTAGCCTCATAACAAGCAAAGTATTCACCTTGCTTTTTGTTTTACATATTGCAAGAATTATTTTCATTTAATGTACTTTTAAAAAAAATTACCAGTATGTGGAAGGATGAGCTATAGATGTACTGGAAGAAAAGCACTTTAATAAATTTGGCTGCAGCTTTCATGTGTGGATGTGTGTATGCATATATTTATGTATACGAAATATATTATGGTATATACATACGCAACATGTATTTCTTTATAAATGCATGTACATACACACACCCACATGTATGGTACACACATAGTATATACATAACATGTATACATATAAATGCGTATTTTTGTATGTCTGTATATGTATAAATTTTTTCTGGACAGGCATTTTTGATATGAGGAAGATTTTTTGGGCAGTTCTAGTTCTTGAGTGAATGACAAGGATCAATCCTAAAAGGTGTCTGTGAAAATTAGTGCAGGGCTACAAGGGAATCCAAATGCTGTGCCTCTCTTTTTAATCTTAGGAGAACATTTTAGGAAATACTGGTTTCTGTTTGGAGTGTTGTATTTCTTATTTTATCTTCATTGTTCTTCAGCTTTCATGTCTGTTCTGTATATTATAAAACCTCTTTCTCAACATTCTCAGAAAACCTGCCATGTTTCCTTTGAGAAATACATCAAGTTATCTTACTCTGTAATTTGAGTATGTTCCCATAAGCATTGCTTAAACCAAAGCATGTATTGTGAACCTGTTTCTCATAAACACATTACAGCTATGATAATGAGACCTGCTAACAGCCAAGTCTCTGATATCTCTCTAATTCTAGAAACTAAAGATGACCATGCCAGATCTTTGGGATATTTCCCCTGGAAAAGCAGTGGATTTGTAGAAGAATTGCTGCTTTTTTTTTTCCTAAGTTACAGATCTCCTCTCCTTTAAAAAGTCTGATGACTTCCACTTCAGATGACAATACTGCATGAAAGGCATGACACTATGCCTTTTGTAATACACTATAAAAGAATAATGACCAAAAATTGTCTGGTATTTCATTGCTTGCAAAGAGGATCTTCAGTCTATTTATCTTGGGTTCCATTGCCACTATAATGCGCATTGAAGTATATTGTGATTATATTGTGGGAATGTTTTTACAATGTGCAGCCTTAGTTTTTGGTACATTTTAAAAAATATCTGTATTTTCTGTGAAGAAGCTTCAGGACTGTGAAGATTTTAGGATCCTGCCGTTCCTAGTAAGACAGTCTTGGTGAAATAACCTGTTTATAACTGAGGCTACTCATAAAAAAATGGGAAGTCATGTGTTGGCAAAATTCAGTGCCAGAGTGGGAAAAAAATATAGAAGTAGTTCATAAATTACATAAAGGTTAATGGAAGCTAAGTTGAAATTAGGTCACATTAATTAGCAGATAACTTCTTTTACTACCATTCTTGTAGTTGCAGTGTTGCCAGTCACTGAACTAATGCAGAATTGCTGTGTCCTGTGTGAACAGACATAGGTTTCAAGTAAGGTCAAAGTGAGACATTAAAGAGACATTTGAGACATTAAATTGTTTCATTGGAAGTATTGGGTGTTTTGTTAGAAGGTTTGCGTTTGCTGGCCTTTAGTCCTTAAAAATCTCTCAGTTAATAAGCATATTAAAATTTCATCCCAGTATGTTAAGAAAATGTGTTACAAACTTGAATCATATGCAAAAGCCAGGTAGCATTCTAGAACCTTTCTCGAACAGAAACATGGGATATGTGTGGCAGTTCAGGATGGAGTGAACAAATTTCACTTGTATTTTATTTAGAATGAGCTGATGGAACAGATCCTTTCTCATCAAAGCAGTCAGTATCAGATGTCACACTGACTTAATAAAAACTTTTGACTTTTTTAAGTTCCTGATTCTTGTGAAAATACCTACTGAAGACTGTTACTGCAAGGTAGCCTTTAGCAGGAATTTACAGCTTGTCAGCTAACTTGCACTGTTCTGATCATATGTAGTTAACTTTCAGTGTTGGCAAAGCTACATGACGTGCTACAAGCTAACTGATACACTGTGAATCTGTAGCCTGATGACCGGATGGTTACTTTTATGTGTAGCTGTTTTCTAATAGCTGAGGGATGTTTTAATTTTGAGTTTCATGAGCTTGATATCCAGTCATAATGACTACAGCTGGAATACCACGGTAAGGCTGTGGTATTTATGCTTTGATCTGAAGGGATCATGGACACTTCCAGCATGGCATGTATTCCAGAGGTTTTTTTAATGTCTTATGCTAAGGACAGCCACTCCATGAATAGTGTCTGAGTCACCATGCTAGTTATCCTAAACCTCATAGAGCTAAGGAAAAAACATTGTCTGGAAAAGCAGACCAGTCATCCTTCTGGAGCAGGGACTTGTAAGAACTGAAAGAAGGAGGCAATGGTGTTGTAACAGGTAGTTGCAGAGTTATAAAACCCCTCACCTGAATATGTATCAGTAAATGTGTGTTCTGCGTAATATTATCATCTGTAGTCACATGTTGATTGTGAAGGATGGCAATATGACTAAGAATGTAATTCTGTGGTATACTGTAATGGTCTTAAAATACAAGTCTCTTAAATAGAGCAAAGTGGATGGATAAACTTCATAGAATCATATAATACAAGGTTGAAAGGGACCTCAAGGGTCATCCGGTCCAACCTTGGCAAAAATTTGATCTGGCTGATTAGGGCAGTCCATATGTAGAGCTCTATCTATATGATTCTTTGTTGTTCTGAGGTGGATTGTAACTCTAGAGTGCACTGAATTGTAGTATCTTTGTATTTATTCATACTAGTATTATGCTATTACTTATTTACAGCACTTGAAATGCATCAGTGCCTTTTGTATGCAGGATCAATGCCCACAAAGTATGCAAGATGAAGTCGTTCCTTCTCTTTAGGTGAAGCTAATTTTCTATATGTATTTATGAGACTGAGAGAAGTAGGGGTGCAGTTTCTGAAGGAGGCACAATTTAGAGAAGACTAACACATGTTTCTATATTTGAGGTGTATTCAGATGCTATCAAGTTTGTTTCTTTCTTCCCCAAGATTAAGTTGTCTTTCTTCCTGCTGTTTGTGAACTGAACTAGTGCTGAAAGTAGCTCACTCAGCTACTATGCAGATTGTTAAGCAGACTGGTTCTAGGATAATGTTAAATGTACTGTTTTTAACCAAAGAAGCCCTAGTTGAATCATAAGTGCTATGTTAGCAGTATTACCACAGTTGTAATCAGTGAACAAACATTTAACTCTTTCACCCTAAGAGGGAATAGGCATCTGGTGCTGTGAGTTCTTCACAGGAAGCCCTGTCTTTGAAAATTGTATTTCTTCCCTTATACAAACATAGTATGTGACATCACAGGCACAATCTTTCCAAGTATTCGGCAAGGGACATGTTTTTTGTTAAGTCTCTGAAGGAGGAAAAAGAGGGCTATTGTCAGATTTTGTCTAGATGGGACATGGTATATGCTGACAGAAGAAATATTTCTGCCAACATTGCTACATCACCTTTCCAAGTAACACTAACTAAGTTGATGGAAGTACATTACTATACTCATTTTGGAAAGGCAATGTATGTTTTTTTGATTTATCAAAGAGTGTGAAATTAAAGAACTTATGCTGCTAACTTTCACAAGATAGGTACCAAAATTGAAGTATCTGGTTTGTTTGTGTATCAAGAATGTGTAAACTCTGAAAAAAAATACTGCTGTATCTTATGCAAATATTAGCTCCATGAATTTCAGCTTGAAAAGCCTGTTAATTATGATCATTTTAACTTTGGGCTCACTTTCTAAGATAGCTTCCTCACAAATTTATATACTCAGAATTTCATTTACAGGTTCAGTGTTACTAAAAACTGTAATCGTGGGACTTCCTGTTGTAAAAATTATATAAAACATTATTCTTTGTAGGGAAGATGGCAGAGCCAGGAGACCCTTTCAAACATTTGAGAAAGCTTATTTAAACTAGTTGAAGTCTGATTCTTTCTGTAGAGTGAAACAGGACATCCATAATGTTAATCCTTATGGACATACACATTATATCTTATTTGGTGTCTTGTTGGGTTCTTAAATGAAAACATTTAGAAACTAGGTACCTAATTGAGCTTCTCAGAGTTTACTTATTCTGAATTTAGTCCTGCAGGACCTTCCAGGGACTATTGGTTGAAGGTATGTTGATATGTCTTTGACACTAACATTTTTTTTTCTAATGCCAAGATAACTACTACTTGTATAATCCTTGTCTAATTTATTTTAGAATTGATAGAATTTGGTGTTTCACCCCAGTTTTAAGATCCCATGCCCAGAGTCATTAAAGAAATCTTCTTTGATTTATATAAATGTTTTGTCATAATGTAGTCTTTAGGGAAGAATTACACCCTTTCACAAAAAGAAAAGAAACCATTCAAAGGATTGAGTTTCTTTTTTTTTTTTTTTAATTTGTAATATAGCCCATTTTGGTGCTGCAGGGCAATATTTTTTTTTCTTTCTGACTTATGAAGGGTGTTTCATCCTGAATATGCTCATACCTTTAAAAATCATTTGGTGTGAGAACTTTTTAAGTTAGAGAGTGTTGGGGTTTTTTTTGTTGTTTTTTTTTCCTGTAAGACAGTATACCATGCCTTTGAGCTTTCAATTTAAGTCTTCTGTCATATACTGCCAAAAAGTTTGTTCAGAGCTCTGTCTGTGTTGAAACATGTATGCCTGTCCCAGTGTCATAACTAATTATATACCTTGTATGCTTACTTCTAGTAATTGAAAAGTAGACCTACCGCAGGATAAGTTTTAGTATTAGATTGTATCTTGGGGACATGTTGCAGAAATCAAGTATCCACCAAGCAGCAACTTGAATTTGTAAACAGATATTACTATTTTAAGTGCATCATCTCGTGATTATTTCTCGACATCTGGGTGTGTTTGTATAAACTTAGGGAAAGGGTATTTCTGAACTGTACCTTTGCATGCATGGTAATTATAACCTACTGCTCTTCAACCATAGCGTTCTGGAAGCATGTGTTGTTTCCACTTGAAATGAAGGCCTCTTGTTGCCATACTCTTTTCTGTAAATTTTGTTTAGTGGTTCAAAACTTCCCCAAAATGTGTCTGTGCACAGTGCTTGTCTAAGCTCTGCTTGGCTGCAATGCTGTTTTCAGTTGCTTACTTGAACAAAAGGAAAAAAAAGAAAAAAAAAGAGAGAGAGGCTGGCATCTTGGTCAGGAAAAGACATGAAGGAGTTATTGGGAAGGAAGCAACACTCCTTCCATCGTTTTCTTTGCAGCATTCTTTGCTTACGTTTTGTGAATGTGTATTTATACATATATGTGCTATAAATTTTCCTAGGTACATGCAGAACAAATGGTTATGTGTAAAGTTTTACTTTGCGTGCTCACAGGTAGGCTAGCAAACAATGACTTATACGCACCAGCATGTATAAAATATGTGCTCCTTGCCCATGCCTGCTGAATGAAGACTTTGCCAGTCTTAATTCTCAGAGCTTCATGTCTTGTCACAATTAAAGTCTTAGGACTGAGCATTTAATGCTAAGGATAGATTACAGTATTGTCAGGATATGTTCTGATTTTGGTCTCTGTTGAATTAAGAGATCACATTTTTATGGGAATCCCTTGGCTATTTGCTGTTCTGCATTAAAAATTGTAACTCTCATATATTTATGGTAATGATAGTTTTATGGGGAAACTTTTTTTTTTATTTGTTTGATAAGGAAATGCGTCCTTATGTCTTATATGAAACTTAAGGGTTTTTCTCTTTTCCAATTTAAAATTTCTTAGATAACTTGTTCTGTAAGTTTCTGCATGATCTGCTACTTTTTGTGTTCAGAAATCAGCATGAATTTGTCAAATGATTTTGTTATTTTGTAGCATCTTCAAAATTAGTGTGTATTAAATCACCTACTGTGAAAGTTTCTGACAACAAAATGATTTTTACAGCAGTTCTAGTGTCTTGTCAGGAAGTTTTATCTTCTGCTTTCCTCTCCACAATAGAGATTTCTTCGAAGGTTCAGGGGAGAAGACTGGGTCAGTCTGACCAGGGAAAGCATAATGCTATCTCACATTCCACTTCTATAGGGTTTCAGAACTGAGTTAACACTGCTTGCCAAGAAAGATGATTGTACTGCATGTAAGACCTTTAAGTGATTTTTAAACTTCAGTTTTCTTCTTCAGAAAAAAGAAAATGTGTCCTGATTTCTTCAGGGAAGTAAAGGCTTATTTACCAATACAAAAGAGCACATTTTATATGCAGAGGTTTTTTCAAAATACTTACCTTGTTTGGACTTAAGTAATTTATTCTCTTTCCTTCTCTTCTGTTTTTACAACTCTTCATTCACGCATGGATTTGAAACACTTAGCAGGAAACTAAGCCAGCTATTGCAGTGATGTGAAAATGGAAGACAGAGTTGTCTGAGAAACAACTCATTCTTCTACTCCTTGGTATCCTTTTTTTTTTTCTTTGCTTACTGGAAAGCAAGAAGAGAGTTTTGTCCTCGTCCGTCAGTGACTTTGGATGTGACTGTTCTAGCTTTCTTTTAGCCAGATGAGATGTTCAAGGTTTTCTGCTTCTCCCTAAGCTTCTGATTTTTAAATCCATCTTTCCTCTGGAAACCTTTCCTCAAGGTTTCCAGAGCAGTAGCAGAGAGAAACTGACATGAGAGTTTTCACTTAGTGGTCAGTGAAAACAAAGCTATAAGCAGTAGCAGAGTGCCTTGGAGCTATCAGTCCAAAGGGTCAGAAGGCAGATAGATTCTGCATCGATTTTGTTAATTCTGTGTTTGAGAGTCATACCACAAGGACTAAAATTCGAAGTAAAAGCTCCCGATTTCTTAAAAGTTAATGACACTTGCCTGAAAATTATTCCTGCTTGCCCACAAATCTGAGAGAGGTTTGAAGTCATTGCAATTAGTGTATATCAAGGTTTCTGTGCAGAGAATTGGAATGGAAGTTGATCAGTCCAGTAAAGGAGAATGAGCCAGTTAATAAGAGTATTGATAAAGTAAATGTAATTTGACAATAACAGAAACTATTCTATCAGTAATCTAATTGCTGGTTGACAGGAACATAAAACTATTGAACTATGTAAAATAAGTAGAGAAATGCTGCTTGGAAGAAAAATTACTTTTCTTTCATTGTAAAAAACACATGGCAGTAGAAGAAAGTTTGGACTGGTGGTGTTCTCTGTAACATGTAGCTGAACATAATACTAGTTTAATTTTGTCATTGTTCATGTGGTAAACTTTACCACTGTTAACATTACCCAAATGTTTAGATTATAAAACTGAACAGTTGATAATATCCATTATTGTAATAAAAAAATTTTTTCCTATTTTTAGCTACTGGAAGGATAATTAGTAAGCAGTGCAGTAATTGTAATTTCTTCTACAGTACCTTTTCTTAAAGAAGAGTGAAGCAAGTTCCTCAGTGGAAAAGAGAACTCAGTTTAATTTACACAAATATGGCTCAATTTTGAGTTAGGCATATATAAACAATGCAGAAATGGATTCGGCTATGTGAAATGGGATTGACTTTTGAGTTGTGGCCATATTCTGTATCTTAGTTCTGGAGTTACAAGCTTAGAAGAACCAAAGGAGGTTTTGCAGCAGTGGTCTTATGAATATGGTACAAACGAAAGAATACAGATGTGTTTTACTAGTAGTTACTCATCTGCTGCTGGTTTCCCTCTGTCATCCATTGTCTCAGTTTTAAGGTTCTGAACAACTTTTGATACACACAGAGAAAACTTCTCCTGTGTGTCAGCATCCTTTTTGAAGGTAACTTGTTACATTTACATTTAATTCCCCTCATTGATTCGATTTTTAAAGCAAGCTTATTACAGTGTTTGAATGTTTTATAACATAGGCAAAAAATAGTACATTGAAACGTCCTGTTTGATGGCATTTTTCTTATTTACTGTGTATAAATACCAGAACACATAATATATGTAGCTAACATACATGAAAAACTGTGCAGAAAACTCAAAACCCTGTGTGTATAGCAGTGCTGTTGTCTTTTGCTAATATGCAACATATTATTGAGTTATGTCTCCTGGGAAGACAGAGAGCATTTTTAAGCTTCACAAAGTTGAATGACTTTTGTTGTGCAAAAATCCTTAAAAACAAAATCCCATCAAACCAGACCCCCAGCATCTGGTTTTCATCTGTTCTGATTGTATCAAGAGGAAACAATCCCATGTAGATGAAGAGTTGTATTCACCATGAGTTAGGTCCCTAGTGTGTTTGCAAGGGTTGAAAGAACAGCTATCGAGAACTTGGACGAGCACTTGTCTGACACAGTTACTGAATGTAACTTTTTGTAGTTTTCTAGTGTCGTATTTGTATTTCCTGCATTTTTCAAGAGCTTTGTTGAAGCTACAAGGATAGTTTTTTATCCAGAATCATACACAGGGAGATTATGCTTTTGTAAAAGAAAAGTGCCGTATGGTATTTCATGCATATCAGTACCATCAGTAGTCTCTCAAGAAGCAAGTGTGGGTCCGATCCTCTCCATTAATACTTCTTCCCCTTTCCCATTCCCATAAATGCCTTCCAGTCCTGTGATACAGTAACAAAATTTCAGTTGTGAACAGACTCAGAAACATGATTGGTGCTGTCTGGATGGGAAAAGAAGGATTTCAGAAACATGATAGGTGGTAAGATGAAGCCCTTCCCCAATGCGAAATGAAGTCCGTGCCTAATTTGGAGATAACAAAACATCTGGTTGTGTGAGTGATCAGACTTACTCTGAAGATCTGCAGAGGACTACAATATGTCTTGCTCATTTTTAGTATTTTGAAGTGCTTGCACTCCAGCTGCATCCCCTCTGATAAATGATGAGCTGTGAGAGAGAGATGAGCAAACTTCGGGTGTCTGTAAGCAAGAGACAGCAGGAACAAACCAAATTAGTGACATGGAACATTTAATGGATTTATTTCAAATGAAAAAGTGCTTCCCTGAAGCCTTGATATTTGTATCAGTGAGAAATGAACCATAGTAATTTCAACAGGTGCAGGCAGGAGCAAGTGTTGTCACTGGTTTGAGGAAATGAATAGAGTTTGAATTAGAGTGATGTCGAAGTTTGAGGCTGGGCCAGCCACTAAACTTTGACAGATGATTCCCCCACCACCCTTCCAGGGGGAAGATAATGGGAGAACCTGGGAGAGAGATTTTGGGGTTGAGAAAAACTTGAACCTGTTTAATGAAAAAGAAAAATAATGCTAACAATAACAATTAAGATGTTAAACTATATACAGATATTATACAAATATATTCAGAGATACAAGAGAGTATGTTAATATAGAACCAGCACCTGCCAGATCACAGCAAGATCCCAAGCAGATAAGTCCCAGATTGGACTTAGCAGCAAACAGGAGCACCCGAAGCTAGAGTCTGGATGACATTACACACAAAACAGAAAAGGAGCTGTGCCACTCACATCTAGGGAGGCAGGGAAAGACAACCTATCTCAACAAACAGTGCTTCTCTGCAGTGTAAAAACAAGAGGCAGGAACACGAGCAGTACCGGGAGAGATGATGAACAGCCAATAGCAGTCTTCTCAATACAACAGGCACTAAACGTCCCAGAGTTTTACTTAGGGACCCTTAAATACTGAGCACCATAGGAAGGAATACTGTGATTGGTCCATGGGAGTCACCTGATCCATTTGGATCACCTGACCCTTCCTCTTCTCTTCAGGGGGACCGCTGCCTCTCCTTCCCCTTTGTGAATGCCACATGGTCCAGGCAGCCCCAGAGAACTTTTACATTGCTGCTCTCAAATCAGGACAAGTGAACGAAAAACAAAGCAGTCCAACAACTAAACAGCCTAACAGTGTTTAGTATTGCCCCTAAATTAGTGTAAAATACTGTAAAATACAGTACTGTGGCAGTACTGTATCCCTGTCAGTGCATTAATATGAATGCACATTTGTCTCCCTGACTTCAATAGAGATTCATCTGTCCTTAGAGCTTTGCCAAGCTCTAAGAAGCTTCTTAAGAAGGTACCTTCTTAAAACTTGCATACGCTTCTTATGCTTTATGATCCTCTGTTTTCAGTAATGTCTGATCTGGACATGTTGACTTTTTCTCCAGAAGATGTCTGAACTTCCATCCAGAAGATGTCAATCAGAAATCCCATGTGGAAAAAGTAGTACTTTTAGCACACAGATTTATAAGATGTAAACAGCTTCCCAGTTGGTCTAATTGACTTCATTGTAAGAATGCAGATTTTTTTACCAGGTAAGGCTGTGGTTTCTCTACATGAAAATGTTTCCTTCACCAGATGGAGTCTTAGGAACATTTACATTCTCTTGAGCCCTTCTACATTCTCAAGTGCTTCTTCTGAACTATTAATTAAAATGGGTGGTTTATTTAAAGCATAATTTCTCTTATTCTACTGTCCTAACTAAAGTCCTAATCAATCAGTCTTTATGATTTGAATAGTAAATGTCTGACTGCCAAAACTGGACAGAAGAAAACAATGTAGGCTGTCCACAATGTTTGTATAGAGCAACAGAAATTCTTCCCAGCATTCTATATACTAGCTGAAAACTACCTTCAGTTAGATGAAAATTACTTTTGAATTATAAACCTTAGTTTCATGAAGAAGATGAAAGTTCTTCAGGTTACCACAACATGTTCAAGTGTAACATGTTCAAGTAAGTTAACAGTCTGGGATTGGGTCTTAAAATTACTCAGAAACAGTTGTTCATACTAACCCTACTTCACTAAGTGAAACACTTTTCCATTGCTCGTTACAGGTAAAAATGATTGCTCATAATTATTGTGCTGGATATTGAAAAACGCTTAGCCAAAACAATGCAACGTAGATACAGGGTTTCTGTGAATTTTTTATGAAAGTCTAAATAGTCCAACAGCAAAATGATACTTTGCACCTCCCTTGTCCTGTGTTCAGACCATGAGATGGTTATTCCTGTTTGTTGATTTCATGAGTTAATATCGGCTAAGGGCCAAACTCTCCTCCAGCTGCTCACTTGCTCCTTCAATTTTGCCTCCTCTACTCCTTGCAAGCAGTGCAGGGGAACATGAACCAGGAAGTTTATAGTCAGTCCATAACAGTTCCTCTCAGCCCTTTCTTAAAAAAGTTTTCCCTGAGACACCACCCTCTTGGTTGAGGGGCTCAACTGTGTCCTGCAGTGGGTTCATTTGAGCCAGGCGTGTCCAGCACCAGGCAGCCACCCCTGCAGCCCACTCCTTGACACATCAGCACAACTGAATAGGACAATGTAACAGTCTTGGGCTTCAAGTTAGGACTTGTTGCATTAGGCTTTCTTTTTAAATTGAGAGTTTATGAAGTGTTACTGTTTTGTGGTGATGGTGGTATATGTAAGTTGTTTGGTGCGTTTTTGCTTCTGAGTCATTCCTTAACTTACGTGATTTATAGATTAGTTGCCCACACCAATTAACATGGAGGGAATCTAATTTGTTCCACAAAAAAAGTGTGTTTTCTTGCTCTATAACCATTTTGATACGAGGATACATGTGCAGCCAGGCATGTGTGTAAGCAACAAAGTTTGTAGAGGTATGCTTTGCAACAGTATAAGTCCTTTAGGACTTGGTTCAGTCAATTACTGGAGTAGACACTCCGAGTGTAAGCATAGTCCCTCTCCTACCAAGCATAACAATTCTTCGATTGTATGCAACAGAATTATTTAGTGTAACTACGTGTTGCACTGAATGTAAGTCCTAAATGAAGAAATCCAGTACTTCTGATTATATGAAAAATTATATTGTTTATTCCTATTTTACAGAATAGGTTAGTGTTGCATGGTATCTAGAGCCTGAAGGTCTTGTTACCATGATTATAATTTAACGTTAAACATACAAGGCTAAAAAAATCATAAGACAGATTTTTGTTGTTCTTGTGAGCTAGGTATTTTTTCTCAGATAGTCATTAACTGATAGAAGTCTGTGTTCTTTTCCATTGCTTGGCTTGCTGTTTGGCAGTGTTATGTTTTGCTGTATTTGGTTGGAAGGCAAAGAGTTTCCTGTGAAAGGCGAATTTCTGGCTGTCTGCAGTCCTTTCCCAATGAGGTCCCCTTGCGTGGAAGATTATGTGGAGAGATCGGCAGTGATGCAACTTTGTCTTCTTGCCATACGCCTTTCCAGATGATTAGTTCTCTGGTTGTCTGGGTAATACTGTTAAACCATGTCTAAATATGGAAAGAGGGGACCTGCTGAAGATTTACTAATTTGCTGCTTACTGAGGCCAGTCCACCACGACTTTCATTATTGTTGACTGATAATGTTTCTTTGCCTCAAATATTGCTGATATCTCACTAAAAAAGAGGCAATTACAAAATTTTTGGAACCTCTTCATGTCAGCCATCTTGCCACCATGTGATGTCTTTCCAGTTAATTAAAATGTCAAGTTTTGAAGCCTGCTTCATTTTTAACCAAACAAGTACTGTGAATTGTTTGCAGTTAGGCACTTTGTAAGTACAATTAACTCTAATTAACTGAAGTCTATTTCCTACAGGTTTGTAATAAAATTTCTTGTATGTGTATTTTTGGAGTAGGGGGTCAACACTTGCTTTTCTCTTCCAGATTTAGATTGTCTGAGAGATTGTGAACCTGGATAAATGAAGCAGTAAGGGAGCTGGCAACATGCACTGTTTTTGTAAATTCATAATTGAGGCATAATTATTTACTTGCAATAATAAAATTTTTGAAAACTCTTTTTCACAAACAAACTATTTCTTAAAAGACTATGTTGGGTCTGTTTCGTGACAGTATTTTGGAGTTCTGCAGAGTTTTTAACGTACAACTTTTTTTTCAAGATATTATTTCACTCTTTTTATTATGGTATGTACGGAGAAATTCCTATGACATGTTAAATTTCACTTGAGTTTAGCAGAAATTGGCCCCAGCTGTAAGTTTTCTTTATCCAGCCCCAGAGTGCCTGAACACAGAGTACTTCATCCAGAGGCAGAGGTTGTGTGTGTTCCTGTCTGAAATCTTGGGCTGAACCAATTTTGACTGTACAGAATAAATTCAAGACAATTTTTCTCGATATTTTGCTTATAGATTTACTCCTGCCTCTGTAAAATTATGACAAAACACTTGCTTAGTGCTATGTTGTACTGATCTCCTAATTCCACAGCTTCAGCAACTCAGATGATTTTACAGTCTATGGTGTGTCTTCCTAAGTGCCTTGTACAGGTGCATGGTTCTCTTTGTATATTTTGTGTATATGCATGATAATTACAGCTTTTTAGCTTGGGATCATAAAACCTAAAGAATAAAAGTGTCCTTCAGGTGTAGATTCTTAACTATTATCATCTGCATGTTTAGGGTTTTGTCTGTTTTTAAACGGGTGGGAAAAGAACCATTAGCCAGATAATTTCCTAAAGTTTTCTTTTCCTTAGAAATACAGGAATATGCTTTGATAATTGTAAAAACAGATTATTACTTAGAATCAATGTTGAAAAAGGTAGATAAAGTGTGTGCCTGTGTATGTTGGGGGGGCAAGCCAAGCGCAACATTTGAAAATATAACTTATCTTCAGGCTTGCCTTTTTCAGCAACATGATAAATGTGTTGCTTTATAGTATAGTGAAGGCAACAGGCCAAGTTATTTCTGCAAGAAGGGACTGGGAATGTAGAAGCAGAATGCCTTAAAAAAAATGAAACCATCTATTGACACACAAGCTTTAGGAAGCAAGCATCATGAAATCCCTTTTCCTCTCCCCCTCCCCCTAGAAGTTCATATTTCAGTTTGCTCCCAAAAGCTCACAAGTCTGTGCCAGACAGAAATGCACAGAGGCTGCGGCAGTCCCACAGAGGCCACTCAGAGGAGGGACAGAAATGGAACAATCAAGCCCAGTCCTCACCCCTCTCAGCCTGCCAGGCTGCACAGGTCCACAGGGTGACTCTCGCCTGGCCCTTGACTCCATTTCCCTGCTTCCTTTCCTTTCCCTCCCCTCCATCCCAACTCTCTGGAGTCAACCGTGAGGCCATCCAGTCATACGTTGTCCATCAGATGTGTTTACTTTTTCCGTGACAGCCGACACATCTGGAGCACATATTCAGGTTATTCCAGTGCCACTAGACACATTCCACAAGATCATTTCAGCGGTTGTTATGGCGATCTTCTTCCCTCCAGTGATTTTCAAGTTGCATGACAGAAATAGCTTGAGCTAACCGGGGGGACAAAAGTCAACGGGATCAGGAGGGGCTTCTTTCACAGAATGAACTAATTAGTGACCCTGCTTTCTTCACAGGGCAATGAGCATATGGTTTAATAAAGTGAGTCTGTGACACTTTTTTTTCGTCTGTAGGCAGAGCTGTCACTGGCTGAAAACTTTCCTGTTTTTACTGGTGGGACCGTAGTCTGCTGTCTTTCAACAGAGTTTACTTCACAAGTAGAAAATGTTTGCTCCTGAGAGTTTAACTTCAGAACTTTTCCTTGGCTGCAGACTGCTTAAGTGTAGCAGGTCCTCGAGCTTAAAGAGACAGTACTCATTTCACACAAGGTCTGCCAGTGGCGGTGTGGGGTTGCATAGAGGGCTAGGAATTTCTGTTTTGTGCTCTGTGTGTGTCTGTAAATCTGCTTCTCAGTGTTTGCATGGACTTGGAAACGTGAAGAAGCTTGTTAGTAAAGTCACGGTTCTGAGGGCTTTTCTCATCAGATATTGCTGGTGTAGTAAATGAAGTCTTCAGAGCCACGCATTTTTTACACCTCTTTGTTTATGTTAGTGGCGAGTTCTACAAAATCTTACATCTCAGCCTTTGCAGGAAGTTTCCTACATTTTTATCCTTTTTACAGTTTCTATTTTGTTTACATTAGCAGTTTTACTGCAAATTGAAGCAGAGCAGTGGATGCTATTTTTAAATTATATTTTGTTAATAAAAAATTCCATGTTTACTTTGATCTCATATTTCTAATGTGACACAAAACACATTTTTGGGGTATATTTACAGAATATTGATGCCATAGCTCAACTGCATTATGATGAAATTTGTGCCAGATTTTATGCTTGATTAGTAAGCACTGTTAACACTGAAGAAAATAGGTTGATTAGAGTAAGTTATCTAAGATCATGGTGAGAGTTATAAATATGTACACATTGCCATACATTCGGAAAGCGGTCCCTAAAAATATATGGCATTATTAAATCTTTGTAGCAGCAGTGATATTAACAAACAGCAGTTTGTTCCCCCACCCCGTGACAGCGGGTTCGGACATTCTTGCCATAGTGTACCATTTACCCATCATTAGCATGTTGACAGTCCGGTCTAGTTCTAAATCTTGTGTTGGTGTTTTGTTGGTGAGTTCTGAGCATAACTACATGCAAAAAGAGCGTGTGCATTTATAATTGCATGCACTGTGCTGAAATCCCATGGTGCTATATTCAAAGTGAAAATCAGAGAGGTAAAGGTTTTTGTTTAATTATTTGGAGGCTTTCTGATTGCCTTTAAATTAAGAAAATATGACAGACAGTGACATGCAGAAGGAAATGGAAGAAAATAGAACAGAACCTTGATTATAAAGCAAATTATTTTCTGTTTTCTTCATTAGTACTGGAGATGGTTTTTCCCCATCTTACACATTCCATTTGCATGGTTACTGTTGAGACTGGTCACCAAGACTGCTTGAAATACCTGCCCTCAGGAGGGCTCTAAGGGACACAGAAAGGTCACATAATTAGACCTGATTCTAATTCATAGAGACCTGTTTGTCACTGTCTCTTTATGTTTCTACTAGTTACATGTTATTAACTGGAGTGAATTTTAGGACCTAAATTAGATACTTAAGTATGTAATATGCAGAGGCTAAACTCAAGTTAGAATGCTGAGGATAGTTATACAATTATGTTTCCCTCACCAGATGTAACTTTGCAGTAATTAAATCTAATGAAATTTAAGTATTGTAGTCAGTGTTTTGGTAGCTATTTCCAAGCCCTATTGGTAATATCACTTAAATCATGTTAATTAATGCCGGTTATCTGGGAGATTTAATAAACAGAAATAAGGTGCTACACTAACCTTTATTTTAAAAAAATCTAGATCAAACAATTATACTACCATCAAGCCCTTTTTATTTTCATTCCTGTCAGGGATGTTTTGTTATAATTATGTCATCACTGGAAGTTGCTTTTTTTCCCTTTCCTCCAAGCAACAGAATCTTTTTCTTCATATTAAGACTTCAGCTTTCCCTCTGCATTTCAGTGCTTTCTTTGGAACATGCTTTTAACATTGGGTTGTTCAGCTGTGGACTTCTGTGGAAGTTGGTGAGGAGAGGATGCTTATTTGCAAACAGTCCTTCTTTCCCTTGGAATATCTAGAAAAATAGGTTGTGTTGTAATTTGCCCATGTGTGAATTTGAATAGTCCTCTGCCTTCAATTAACTACGTGGAAGTCTGCCTTTTTACCATACTACACTGAATTTGTACTATGAGGCGGGAACTTCAGAGTGCTTTTGAATTAGCAGCTACAGCAGAATTGAACCCTGGTCTTGGATTTCCTTCCCATGTCAAGAAGCAGTTTTATTAAGACAGCAGAAAGCAGCAAGCAGCTTAATAGCATCAAGCAGATACTGTAATTGTGTTGTACAGATGGCTTGCATGTAACATCTAAATAAATAGTGGGTTCAGAATGGTAATGATAAAGCCAAGTGAGATGGTTTTCCCAGTTGTGAAATGTTTGTGTAAAGAATGACCTTTTTTGTTTTTGTTCAACTCTGACAGCTGAAGGTGCTTTTAAAACCTCCTAGTCACTTAGAGTGGAGCTATACAGCTCTGGTTTGGTAGCTTTAAAAGGCAGATCATATCCATCACTGAAATAGCAAGATTCAGGGTTATGAGAAGATTGGGGATAGAAGATGAGAGCTGCTCAGTCCAGTTTACATTTGTCACTAGTGACTAGCTTTTAAAAAATGTATTAGCTGTGCATGGTGGTAAGTAAGTTCCAGCTGCAGGGGATTACTGCTCTGAGTGGGTCGGGGAGCTTGGAATGCATTCAGTTCCATCAGGGGATTTGTGTCCCTCGTCATTAGCCTTAACATTACTAAAGCACTAAAGATTAAGAACAGACCGGTGTCACCTGCTTGGAACTTAAGAAAACTCTCCAAAACCACTATAAACAAAGCAAAATAAAAAGTTACTAAAAAACGAACCACCAAAGAGAGTTCTCGCCCTTTAGGGAAGGCAATATGGGCCATGACATTGTGGAGAGGAAGAATCTCCCATGGAAATCTTCTAACTGAGTGAGGAATTATCTATGTTAGATGTAAGAAATAAAGGAAAATAACTAGATTTTGGCAAAACAAAGTGTCTGTTGATGAATTACTCTCCCTACTTGTTTAATGTGTCATAATACTAATTTACACCACAAACACCTCCACAAATACCTTCCTGTTAATGAACATTTTTGTGGGGAGTTTCAAAATCAAGATGTGCTGCAATTTTAAAGAAATATTTCCAAGGGCTTTATTCTCACAGGTTAGGAGTGAAGAGTTTTACTGTGTTTTTTTCAGAATACTTTTTTTTGCCTCAAGACTAAGCAAGTGAGTACCACAAAGCTTTACTTTTTTCAGGGATTTTGAAATTCAGCTTACATGCCAGCAAGCAGTTTAGTGGCAGGAAGTCTTTCCTAGTAGTGCAGTCATGAACTGGTAAACTAGAAGCATCTGTAAAAATTTAGAGGGAGTATCAGCTTTCTCAAAGCTCCAGCCCAAGACTAATGAGGTGCAAATGATAGCGCTGCATAACCCTTCTCCACCCCAATTGTGGAATGAGATATTGCGACAGAAAGAAATAAAGAAACGAGACAAAGATTTCAAAACTTACAGTGCCCTGAAACAAATACTAGGTTTTGAGAAGATTTTCAAATGGTTGAGATGGGCCAACCTACATTTTGCTTGCTAGAAATTTATACCTCCTTCCTCAACCACAGACGTATTTTCATAGCACCAAATACTGACAGATGGAGATTGTGGGGCAGTAATTATTTTTTTCTGCATGTGTGTGAAATTTTACCTGTTGATGTGACTGTTCTTAGCAGTTGCTCTAAGAAATAAATTTTGCTAATTTGCATTTCTGATAGATGCTCTTCTCTGCTTGCACTGCAGAAAGAGAAGAAGGGGGTAGAAATGCAGTTTGTTTGAAGGATCACATCTGGGGTGTGATCTGCTGTATCTTGACACCAGATGGCAGGTTTAGGCTGACAACTAAAACCCAGTTTAGCCTGGTCAAATTGCATCTTAATCTTTTACTTTCTCTGACCATAAACAAAATCCACCGTAGGAATTATTACAAAATCATACCAATTATTTCGACTCCAACTAAGAAGTCCTCTTCATTTAATACTCTCTTTGATTTTATTAATTTTCTGTGCTTCTTGCCTCTTCAGTGTTTATAGGAAAGATTGCTTCTCCTTGGCAACACCTAAAACGTTATTGTGTGGCTCATACCTTCTTCCAAGTATGCGTTGTGGGGGCAGAGGTGTGGTGCCTTTAAGTGGCTGATTCTTGTCATAACAGGTATGGCATTAGCCCTGCTGAGTAGTGACTAGAAGTGACAGCCTTGCGTTTGAGGTGCCTGGAGGGCACTCAGTCTTCACTCCTACACAGCAATATGCCTTTGAAAGAGCTGTATACAGTTGCTTGCCAGTGTGGAGTGTGCTCAGTAAAAGCTAAGGAGATAGAGGTTTGATTCTTGTGTTCTTTTATTCACCAGATTTCCAGAAGAAACTCCTAAAAAATCAAGGGCAGTTTAGGGCTGTACACTGCTCACTGTTAGGTCTGCTTTCTTCCATCTCTGTGTGCACACAGGTAGGCTTCTCCCCCTCTCCTTCAATTGGCTGCTTAAGTGCCTATCGTTCAACTTCAGGCCACCCAGGACCTAAAACCTTCATCCAGCTTCTCACTTCTTTCCTCTCCCTAGCTCCCACACGTTCCCAAATTTTATTTCCACCTACCCTGTAGAACAGGGTGCTTTTGTGGTTCTTTTAGTTGTACTTCATGTTTCTTTGTCAAGCAATTGCAGTAAAGCACATGAAACTGAAAACAGAAATATGACTATTAAGGTGTTACAGAATTGAAGTATTCTTGCTTATTAAGTTTATTACTGAATAGTATGGGCTTCTAAAATATTTTACCTGAAATGGAGTATATGGAGTTCTTATTTCTGTTAGTTCAGTAAAAACATAATAGCAGAGAGCAGTATAGAAATACAGTGGAATATACAGTGGAAAATACACTTTATCTGGAAGTTACATATCATAGTATTACATTTTTTATCAAGCATGAGATTTTTATTACATATTTTTTAACCTCTATTTTTGTAATGTGTCTCAGTGACATCAATCAGCCTGTCAACTAGCCTTGGGCACTTTCCTTGTAAAGTTCTTAATGGATTGCTTTTTTAAGGATTTGAAGTTCAGTAATTTTAGAAGGCCACTACTGCATATATGGGTTATGGGTATGCTGCTGCAAGTTTGCCAATATTCAATATTATATTTACATTAATATATAGGTAATGATTTATTTCCAGATGTAGCAATGCAAAACAGAGGACAGGAGAGAGAAAATACCTGTCCTCTAATGCTAAGAGAAAATCTTCACCTTTTACCTTTTTACAAATGTTTTTTTAAAATTACTAATTGAGCTGTAAGTTTGAGAGATGGGCAGACTGCACCAATTGTGAGAAATTTGCATTTGTGAAAAACATGTGTCTCTCTCACTGTGAGTTCCAAGCAAAGTGCCTCAGTACAGATTCCTAAGCTGACTTTGGCAGCGTTAAACACACTTTTTTGGTAGAAGAAAAATGTTTAATGTTTACTTTAGAGTTGGAAACAGTGGACATGTTCTTCACTAGTAAGCATAATTTTTTTTTTTATGTTTCCTCCATTTTTTCTCCTCCTTGAAATGCTATTTGATGTAAAGGGAGAGACCTCTGTAATTTTTGTTTATATATGCCAGTAAGAGCCTTCGTTGCTGTCAGAGAGTCTCCTGTGCATTTTCATGATGAGAGATTCATGAATGGAGGCTGAGTGATTCTGATGTTCTATGGATTCTTGACGAGTCTCTTCAGGGTTTTGGAAGGCCTATAGTAGGCATACAAACACCTTGTTAAAGGTGAGGCAGCCTTTTAATATATTAAAGCAAACAAACCTGATGGCTGAAATGTGGGAAGTTTTGAGACACCATGATCTCTGCAAAACAAATTACTTGCGCAAGTACAAGCTGAGTTCTGACTGGATACATAGAAAATAGTACTATCAGGAGTCAAGAAATTTCTTTTTAGAAGTGGTGTAGATTAAGTGGTTGGTGGTTTAGAGATCTCTAGAATGGATGAAGAGCTCTTTTAAGTCAAAAGAGCTAAGCATTTTTTAGAATGAGTTAATTTTGTTATGATGGGCCTAGTCTGCAGAATCATCATGTGTTGAATTGGCTCAGTATGCTGTACAGATGAAGTAACAGCTGGAAAATTCAGATTTAAATTTGGGTTCTAGTTCTGAAGTTCTGCAGTTTTTGTTGGTCCTCAGTGTGGGTTTCGTTCAGGCCTCTTTCAGTGATGAGCAATGAGTAAACACATGAATTACCTTTTTGATGGGTACTAATATGTGTATTTCAGAGAGAAAATTAATGAGAGTGCTCTTACCTGAAGACAAATTCCTCTCTAATTTGTCAGAAAATTTGATCCGACTACCCTTAAATACATCAGGATACATTCTATCCAGTGATGCTATTGAGGATTGATGGGTAGTTCAAGATTGAACACTGACTTTGTCGAAGTTTAAAGCTTATATAAACAGATTCTGGTGGAAACAGGCAAGGGCAGATCACGCAGGATGTTGGGGAGTCACAGTGGTGTTGAAATGTTTTCATTCTAGCAAGGTTTTGATAGTTTTGATGACCTCTTGAATTTAAGTACATCCTACCTACATAGTGGCTTAACAGCAGAAACTTAAACTTACACAAAAAACATTAAACAGTAGAGTGAAATAACTTGAGGATTTTAAGAACTATGAATAACTTTGAACAATTATGATTCCCTTTTACTGTGCATTTCATTTGTAAATGCTGACCAAAATAATATTTGGTCAGTTCTTTTCAAATGACACGCAGGTAAAATAGTATCTTTTGAAATATATACTTCAGGCACATTTTTATTATCTCTATTTATTTTCCTCAACTTTGATACCCTCTTACGCTTTCCTGACTTCAAGACAGGCAAATAGGAAGGCTTGTGGCTTATTCTGGAAGTAAAACCAATGCTGGTGCATGAATTGTATAGTGTGCAAAGAGGTACTAGTCTGCATTTCAGAAAGCTGAATATACTTTCTTCGAAGGCTAATCATGTCTCTGTGCAGATGTTTATGCTCTGCTGAGCTCACAATCTACTCACTGCCTCTGCCTTTCTACTGTAATGCAAATTAAATAATGTAAAGTAGAAACACTGTATTCGTAGACAATCTAGAAAAGGGTTAATCAAAATCGACAACTGCTAAAAGGAATCCTTAACTGTAGTGCCTAACCATTGTTCAGGCATACAGTACAAATGTGTTCTGCCTAAGTTAGCCAGAACAATGTCTCCAGCTAGTGATTAGGCTTAACTCCAACTTTCACCTCAGGCAAAATTTATGCAGTTATACTACTGTTTGTCAGGTAATTAAAGGAAAAAGCAGTATCAACCTAAAGGTGGGGGTTTTTTGGTGTGGTGGCTTTTTTTTTTTAATATGTGTAAATAAATAAATAAATGTTCCAGTTGAGCGAGGAAAAGAAAACTGTTAAAGGCTTAAGTAAGAGGCAAACATTTGAGACTGAGATTTGGATATGAATTCAACAATGCTAAGCTATGTCTGTCCCTCAAACACATTTGTGTAGCTCTGTTGAAGATGTGGTGCATCTCCTGCTATGTACTTCATGGTACCATTAAGAGAAATGGCATCGCTGGAGCACAGAGTAGATGGAGAAGGACTTGGGACAGGAATCAGAGCCTGTCAGATGTCAGCTGTATGGGAGACTGACTGGGAACTAGCCCACGGCGGCCTAGGAGCCGTCATTTTCTGTCTTGTCTTTGTGTATGGGAGAAGGACTTGTTTCGCTTTACCTGGTTGTGATACGCTTCTCTGGTAGCTAAGTGGTGTGCAGCAGAGCTACAACCAACTGTTAATGTATCTTCAACCAACTGTTAATATATCTTGAACTGTCTTGCTATGTGCTTAGTGCCAGATCAAATCATCACTTGTTAGATTTTCAGTCTCATTTTTCTGATGTAGGATTTAGAAAATTGGAAGTATATTAAATAATGAAATATTATGCTGTGATTTCTGAGGAAATTGCTGTTTACAAATATAATTTACAAATGTTGTTGAATGACTAGTGATTCACAGGACACCAAATAGAACCTGATAAGTATCAGAATATGAGCAATGACTGTCAGTTACCTGCTTGCATGATGCATACCAGACTCTGTGGGGAACTTAAATATAATAATGTGGTTAGCTTGACTAATATAGATAGAAACAATTTGTACCATAAATATTTTTTAAAAAGAAGTGGAGAGAAAAAAGAAAGAAAGATTGCCTGTACTTAAATTTACTTTTATGATCATCGGCCAAGAATCATGCCTAGGTTCGTTTTATTGACTTCAGTTTAGCTACCTCTAGCTTTTATATTATGTCTTAAAGAGATTTTGAAAGTATTTTGAGGCTACATGTAACCTGTTTTTTGCTGTATGTTATTACTAGAACACTCCACAAGCAGTCTTGGTGTGTCGTGAATTGTTCCTCATCAATACCAAATCAAATAGATTTGGGAACCATTGAGCTAGTTACCTCTGTTCCCCTTAGGCACATTAACACATTGATGTATAATATGGAGATCTTACCTGCAATATTACCTTTAAAAAATATATTTCTAAGACCTAGATTTACTGCTCCTTTGCTTTTTTACTGCTCTTTAGCTCGTCAAGGCCATAGGATGTAATGTCTTTCAGTTAGTTTATTTTCTGTGGTTGACATGCAGTCAGCTTCTCACTCTTTGGCTTTTGTCTATATTACCTTAGGCTTCTTATCAGCCTCTCAACTAAGTACTGGAAAATGTAGGACTGCTCAGCTGCTCACAGAAGTTACCTAGATGTACAGACAGGAATTAGCTAGATTAGATTAACACGTGTATGTAAGGCATATTTCTCTGTAGGCTGTGGATCCTGTGTTAATATACTAATATCCCCATCATGGATTTAAGAGGCCTGCTTCTCTTTATTGTACTAATAAGATATTTATGGGTAGGGAGCTGTGCATCACAGTGAGCAGTTAACTGATCTTTTGCCTCTGGAGATGCAACTTTGAAACCTCTGAAGTCAATGAGAACAGGCTTACAGTTATTAACCTAGTCTTGCTTTGTGCCATCCTAAAAAACAAGTTGGCCATGCAATTCTGGCATCTCTGTTCATAGAAAGTCTAAGAACAAAAGCAAGATTGATGAGCCTATGGAGACACTAACGTAGCTGACTTTTGATAAAATAATTGCTATGATTCTTGTCCTTTCCTTAACATGGGGCAAAACTTGAGAAACAGTATTCATAGAGACCCCATGGGATAACTGAGCTTCCTGTTTAAATAAGTTGTGATGCGTATTTTTTGTTTTCTCTCTGATGTATATATACATATATGCATTTAGACTATGGCTTAATTAAATACCCTGCTGTGGAGGGCTCTAGAATGTTCTCTGATGCAGCAAGATTTGTACCACATGCATGAATGCTGTGACTGTATCTGTAGAGGCCAGTACATTTCACACCTTTTTTTTTTTCAGTCCATTGTGTCTCAGTGAAGCAATTTTCAGTAGTGATGTTTCTGCAGCTCAATCAGTTTTGCCTGTTTATTTTAGGTGCTATCTTATGTTTTCTTGTTTAGTTTGTTTTGTTGGAGGTGTCCCATCTCCAGGATTGCCCTTCTTGTGATAATTCTCTTCACTGAAGGGGCTCATGCATCATTTGATTATTCTGTTCTGTCCCCCCTCACTTGCAGAGGAATGAAGGCAAACGTAGTGAAAGGATTATGAGAGTCACCTCAACCAGTAACTTCTGGGAAAAATAATCAGTTGTCCATCTCATGTGGAAAGTGGAGGGATTGTGAAGAGCTTTAGCCTTAGGTCTGGACAAGGCAAGAATTAATCTCAACAAAAATCCATTTGCATTATACAGCATAGACAGTGCTTGGTCCTGGAAGTATAGTATTAGAAATAATTCCTGAAGATGAAATTTTTACGCTTAGTCAAGGATTCCAGACACACCTTACATTCTTCTAGAGTCTGCCATTCATCTGTCAAATAATATGAGTTTCTCATTCACATCCAAGCTCATTTTGTCAGTTTTCTCTTGCTTTTCAAACAGATTGTACACAGTATGATTCCTTCAGAAAGAGGCAATGTAGCCATTAGCACTGCTCATTAGAATGAATTCTTATGAAAATGTGCAATTGAGCCTCCAAAGTGACTTTTCCAAATGATAATGGAAAAAATGTTTAATGCCCCGTCCTATTTTCTCTTTTCTTTTCTGTCATCTCTTTGGGACTGTGCTGTCAGATATTCTTCAGACCTTCGTAAACAGCCTTCAGGAGTGTGATACTGTACCTCACCAATTTTCAGCACTGTCCTTACTCCAGACCCCCTTGTTAATCATTAGCAAAGAAAATAAATATTAGCAGAAATAAAGATTGGGGCATTTGGACTAGATGATCTTTCGAGGTTCCTTCAAACCCTTAACATTCTGTGATTCTGTGAAGTGAATTGTAAGGAGAATGGTGTGACCGCCTAAAAAAGTTTTATATTGGAGGAAGCAGCTGTTTCTGGGAATCAGAGAAAAAACAGAAAATCCGTCAGTCCTACACTTAAGAGCACTGAACTCCAGAATTTAAATTTTAGGCTGATGACACTCTTGTTGCTCCATCAGGGTTTTTATTTTAACCTGCAACGTTCTTTCTGCTATGCCTTTTCTTTGTGGTAGGCCTCTGCCACTTCTGATAGCACTTCATACTGGGCCTTTTTATGAAGGTCCTGAAGACAGTCAAAAAAACCAAGCTGTCATTAGGCTGTGTCTGTAAGATTGGCTCATAAAACAGATGGTGCAACTTACTTAAAACTACACTGAAATTCTCTCTTGCCAAGAGTTGTACTGTTGATTTTATTAGCTCTGACAAAGCTAACAAGGTGACTCAGGTTACCTCTGTTCTCATGGAATGGAATGTGGCCATATTTGGCTTTGGGACATCCTGCACTTACATGCAACCTAGTACAACACTGCACATTCATTTAATGCAGATGTCAGTTGAACACTTTATACTCCTTAGTGTCCTATTTGATGGACGTTTTGTTGACTGTCGCACAGCATGATGACTCTGTCTATAAGTAGAAAGTAAAAATTAGGCAATAATTGACAAAGTTTGCTTTTCCCTTCGTCATCGCTTTCCAAATTGGAAAAGTTTGGTTTCTACTAGACTTGCTTTTTCACTGCACATCTCAGAACCAAAGGCTTAATTTACATTTCAGTGTCTTGAGAGACCACAGCAGCAAGATATCTGTGACCAGCCTTCAGCTTACATGGTAAGGCCATCATGAACAGATGACTGAAAGCATGCTTTATATTAACGCGGTGATGTGAGATCCACTCCTTTTGGTGGGAAAGCATATGATCTATGGAACAGATGAATCTACAAACATCCATGTACCTCTTACCTGTCTGGAGCCTATAACTAATTGCCAAGTAGATTTACCTGTTTCATGACGCATCAGATCATAAATAGGAAAAGATGGATGATGCCCTATGTGCTGTCTTCCAGGACAGAGGATAGTGTGAGGTCTGCTTCTTCCCTTCAGATGTCAACAAGAAATGGCAGTGCTTCCGCTTGAAGATTCTTGTATTCCTGATCTTGTGGGGAAAGATATTTAAACACTGCTTCCCTGACTCATCTTTGCTAACAATCCTCCCCAAGGTGAGGCAAGAAATAACATGATTGATCCCTCTGGCTCCAGCATGGCTGAGGCAGCTGACTTCAGCACCCTGCCTTTTTCCTACTCTGTTTCACAGTGAACTCTCATAGATTTAGCACCCAAAACTCGCGCCTTCTACATCACACTATAAACAGTGAGTGACTTCCAGGCTATAAATCTCACCTTCTCATCCTCAACCACTGATATTTTCAGCAAATGCAGAAAGAACAGCAAAATAGTGGAAGCAGCTACATGAGCCGTATTTTTTGCTTGAACTCTGTGAAGGAAATACCTCTTTCATGTCTCTTCTACCCATCTGATGGTGGATTATTTTTTAATCCTAACACGTTTTGACCTAAAATCACCTTAGGTACATCTTCAGTCAACCCCTGTGTGCATCCACGTGTGGTAGGCATGTTTTTTTTTTTTTAAATGCCACAGTTATCTGACTAATTAAGATCTGTGTTTTAGTGAAGTGCCCTGTTTTTCAGTGCATCTGGCATCTTGCTGGGTACCTTTTAATGATAACTACTCTTCTGATAGCTTATAACTGTGACCAAAGTGATAGGAGACCAAAGCCCTAGTATTTGTCCACCTCCTGACTCCCTCATTCCCTCTTTGACTTCAGATGTCTCTATGTTAATATGTTCTCAGCTTTAGGTCAACCACTGTCATTTGCTTCAGTGTTGACTATATCCATTCCTGAGATTTCAAGACATGCTACCTGGAGCTCCAACAGCACTTTTACCACTCATTTGCCATTGTATAAGCATCATGACATCACAATTTCTTGGGAATTACAATCTTTATTTAACAATATGTTTCTTTCATGTTTGGTGGCAAATGCTATGTGCAGGCAGGCCTTTTAAAGAGGAAGATTAATTAGTTGTAACTGTTTTTCTTGGAGAGAGAGGTATGTTTATGCTATCATCACAGGTATACTGGATGATTCTGCTTCCTTATGTTTGGTATCATCCAAGTGCAGGATGCCACATGGCCAGCAGTGGCCAGCCATATTTCCTTCTGATAAGAGCACATGTAACCTTAAATGAATACTAACTTTATCAGTAGTGAGAATTGACATCACAGCCTTTTTGAAGATAAGATTGTCATAGAAGTACATTAGAAAAACAGTTCTTCCCCCTACACTTTAAGTGCTGCTATAAGCTGGCAATTTATGCCCTCTGTTGCACTAGCACTTCAGAGCTTGTCAGCCTTGAAAACCCCATGAGTCTTTCTGATATACCAAGGGAGAAGTGGTGGGAGTCTGACTGCAGAGCCAGATGGCCTCTTGAAGAAGAATACTCAAATATAAGTTGCTTATCTGAGGAACCAGTGTTCCAAGAAAAAAGTACGTGAACCTTTTGGAATTTCATGGCGTTGTACATTATTTTGTTGTAAAATGTGATCTAACCGTCAAATAAGTCAAGAGTATTGACAAAGAGAATGTGCCTAAAATAATAACACAAAGCTGTTTCTGATCCTCCATGTCTGTACTGAACACACTCATTCAACATTCAAAATGCTAGTGGAAAAAGTAAGTGAACACTTGAGTTGACCTCAGAAAAACTAATCAGAGTCAGGTTAACCTGGAGTCTTGTTAAGAAAATGAGTTTGGAGACGTGGACTAGAGCTATGTTGACTGATAAAAAAACACTCAACTTTCTGAGTTTGCTCCGCACAAGATGTATGCTTATGTGAGCCATGCGTTGCCAAAAAGAGCTTTCAGAGGATCTACAGTCATGAACTGTTGATTTATATAAAGCTGGACAGGGTTGCAAAGTGATTTCAAAGACCTCAAAAATGTACCAGTCTACAGTTAGGCAAACAATCTACAAATGGAGACACTTTGGGACTGTGGCTACTCTACCAAGAAGTGGGAGCCCAGTCAAAATAACCCCAAGAGCACAACGAAGACTGATCAATGAGGTAAAGAAACAACCCGGAGTTACAGCCAAAGAGTTGAAGGCATTATTGGAACTGGCTAACAACTGTGTTCGTGTGTCTTCAGTATGTAAAACATTGATCAAGCAGGGTGTTCATGGCGTCATCCCAACTGTAAAGTATGGTGGAGGAAACATGATTTGGGCCTGCTTTGCTATATCAGGGCCTGGCCATCTTGCAATCATTGGGGATAAAAAATTCTTCAAGATAATGTGAGAATGCTTGTATGTCAGCTGAAACTCTGTAGACATTGGGTGATGCAACAGGACAATGACCCACCACATCAGAGCAAGTCCACAACAGAATGGCTTCAGAAAAACAAAACTGGAGGAAACATGATTTGGGCCTGCTTTGCTATATCAGGGCCTGGCCATCTTGCAATCATTGGGGATAAAAAATTCTTCAAGATAATGTGAGAATGCTTGTATGTCAGCTGAAACTCTGTAGACATTGGGTGATGCAACAGGACAATGACCCACCACATCAGAGCAAGTCCACAACAGAATGGCTTCAGAAAAACAAAACCCACCTTTTGGAGTGGTCAAGTCAGGGCCAAGACCTCAACCCAATAGAGATGCTCTGGAATGACTCGAAGAGAGCCGTACACATGAGACCTCCAAAGAATATGACAGTGCTAAAGCGGTTCTGCCAGGACGAGTGGGCTAAAATCCCTCCTGAACAATGTGTGGCTCTGATCCACAGCTACAGGAAGAGCCTGGCTGAGGTAACTGCTGCCAAGGGGGAACCAGCCAGTTATTAATTCCAAGAGTTCACTTACTTTTCTCACTAGCATTTTGAATGTTGAATGAGTGTGTTCGTTACAGACATGGAGGATCAGAATTGGTTTTGTGTTATTATTTTAGGCACATTGTATTTGCCAACACTCTTGACTTAGATGATGATTAGATCACATTTTATGACAAATTAACGCAGAACACCATGAAATTCCAAACGATCCAAATACTTATCCTTGCAACTGTATCATAGAATCATAGAATGGCCTAGGCTGGAAGGGACCTTAGAGATCATCTAGTCCAACCTCCTTGTTTTGGGCAGGGACACCACCTCTCGACTAGACCTGGCAACACATGGGAATCGAACCCGTGACCTCGGTGCTGGTCCTTGTTGCCAGCACCGCGCTCAAAGTATCTTAGTGTAACTGTTCATAGTGTAATGAGAAAGCAAGAAAAAGTACTATGAATTTGTAAGGGATTTTGTGCATTTATTTTTGCTTTTCTTTTCCATACTGCTGAAACTAGCTACTTTTAGTATTTATGCGTAACACAAAATTTCGCGAGGTTTTTTAATGTGCAAGCAGCATGGAACTCTTAACATTCCTATTGAAGTCACTCTACTGAAATAAATGGGAGTCAGTTACTGAAATAATGGAAGTAAGAATTTAATTAATAATTTGACTCCAAACACCTGAGTCTTTTCTTTGTTTTTCAAGATAACTATATGTTTATGTATTTGTATATGCATCATATATTACATAAGAGAGAACACACATACAGCTGACATGTGATGTATTTTGGTTTCCTTTGAGACCTGACTGTATGCTGAATACCATTATCCCTCTGAATGCCTTAGGACTTAAAGTTAATATGCAGTGAGACGGCACTAGTACGTCCCTGTGGACCTATGTGGTTTACATTGGTAATTCACTGTAGGAGTACAAATGATACAATGCTGAGTGACTCCCAACTTCCTCTGGGCGTGGTGCTTGACAGATTGTTAAATTTCATCTTGGAAATCTTTTAGTAGGTTTCTTTCTACAATATTCTTTACAAATTGCTTTGTTTGTCATTTGACTGAAGCATTGTCATCATGCCTGCCTGCAGTTTCCTTTATTCTCTCTTCTTGGTGGGGAACAGAGAAGGACAAATGGAAGACAAAGGATGTGAATACATGATTAAATCTTTCTTCTCATCCCTGCAATTTCTTAGATGTAACTGTGTATGTTGATGTTCACATTCAATGATTAGAATACTTAAGTTGCTTACAGTATCAGAGGAGGAGGTTAGAATTTCATGACTACTTCTAAATCCTCTTTTCCTTAGAAGAGCTTTTTTTATTGGGACAATATAATGAATAAAATGCATGGTTCTCACCCTCCTGTAGGAGGAATGTTAGAAGTACTACATGAAACAAGAAACTAAGAGTAGAAACAAGCAAGACCAGAACACACAGTGTGCAGTCCATTGATCCGTGTCGCCACACACTCTTGTTCTGAGCATGCACTCCATAACCAGAAGGTACTAGACAAACCAAATCCTTTTAGCCCATGGAGGTTACAGTGTCCCACGTGCAGTGCCAGGTGTCATGAGTACAGGGTGCTGTGCCAAGGAGAGGCAGCCATGTGTTATGCAGAAGTCACTTAAAAAGTATGCAGAAGTTCAGGAAGGAATGATGATGCAGTTTTCAAATTTGCTTGAGTTTCTTTAACAACAAAAAAAAGCACATATAGGATGTTTAAGCGGGAGTAAGCATTGCATAACTTCAGTTTTCTCATGTACAGGTATTTGAAATAGCGAATACTTGGCTTATCTATAGCATCTTTACCATGAGGTAAGTCGTGCAGCATGCCTGTGCATAGTTGCATACTATTGTTTGAATTTTACATGTGAATAAACAGAAACACAGAATTAAATAATTTACCCAATATCTAATAGCACATCTTTTGAAATTGAGGAGTAAGCGTATGCCCTCACACCCAGTTGCTTTTCCTAATCATTAGACATACATCCTCCCTACTAACTTTTACATGTCAAAGTACAGTTAAGCATTCTCCTGGAAAAACTAGCTGCTCATGGCTTGGATGGGCGTGCTCTTCCCTGGGTGGAAAAACTGGCTGGATGGCCGGGCCCAAAGGGTGGTGGTGAATGGAGTTAAATCCAGTTGGCAGCCAGTCACAAGTAGTGTTCCCCAAGGTTCAGTACTGCAGCCAGTTCTGATGAAGGGATCAAGTGCACTCTGATTAAGTTTGTGGATGACACCAAGTTATGTGGGAGTGTTGATCTGCTTGAGGGCAGGAAGGCTCTATAGCAGAATCTGTAGAGAATGGATCAAGGAGTTTAAGACAACTGTATGAGTTTCAAAAAGACCAAGTGGCAGGTACTACACTTGGGTCATGGCAACCCCAGACAACATTACAGGCTTGGGGAAAAGTGGCAGGAAAGCTGCCTGGCAGAGAGGGACCTGGGGGTGTTGGTCACCATCTGGATAAAGATGAACCAGCAGTTTGCCCACATGACCAAGAACATGAATGGAATCCTGGCCTATATCAGGAATAGTGTGGCCAGCAAGACCAGGGCAGGGATTTCCCCTCTGTACTGAGCACTGCTGAGGCTGCATCTCAGCACCCTGTGTTCAGTTTTGGACCTCTCCCTACAAGAAAGACACTGAGGTGCTGGAACATGTCTGAAGGAGAGCAAAAAAGGTGATGAAAGGTCTAGAGCACAAGTCTTACGAGGAGCAGCTCAGAGAATAGCCTGGAGAAAAGAAGGCTGAGGGGACACCTTATCACAGAATTGTAGGAGTTGGACGGTACCTCTAGAGATCATGTAGTCCAACCACCTTGCCCCTACCGCCACCGGCTAAAGCAGATTTGCCTAGAGATCGTTACACAGGAACGCATCCAAGCGGGTTTTGAAGGTCTCCATGGAAGGAGACTCCACAATGTTCATGGGCAGCCTGTTCCAGTGCTTTGTCACCCTCACAGTGAAGAAGTTTGTCCTCATATGTAGATGAAATTTCCTGTGTTCCATCTTAATACTCTCTACTACTACCAGAAAAGAGGTTGTAGCAAAGTGATGGTCAGTCTCTTCTCCCAAGTAGTAAGTGATAGGGTAGAGTGGGGATAACAAGGATAGGGAGGGGAAATGGTCTCAAGTTGTGCCAGAGGAGGTTTAGATTTGATACTGGGTAAGAATTCATCACTGAAAGGGTTGTTAATCACTGGAACAGGCTGCCCAGGAATGTGATTGAATCGCCATACCTGGAGGTATTTCAAAGATATTTAGATGTGGTGCTTAGTGACCTGCATGGTTTGGTGCTAGATGTTAGGTTAATGGTTGCTACGTTAATGGTTGGACTCAATGATCTTAAAAGTATTTTCCAGCCTAAACAATTCTATGATTCTAATTATGTTAGTGTAGATCTCTCTTCAAAATGAGTTATTTTATATGGTTATCAATAATCTGTTATATTATGTACTGCCTCTTACCCAAAGAATACCTTGTAATTAGAAAAATACAGTTTCTATCTGTGCACATAGTATATCACAAATAGGAGTGATTTCTGGAGTGCAATACAGAAAGCAGAGTAACACCATAAAGTAACAGATTGCATGTAGTAAGACACTGGAGAGTGGATTGGGAAAGAGCAGTACTCAATGTCTAGATGAAACTGCCATATAAATTAAATAAGTGCTAAGTTTATACAAACTATTATTTTCATTACAATACAGGAGTCAATACCCACATTTCAAGAAAAATTGTCAGCTAAGGGGATGTGTGATTCATTAAAAGTACTTAGTCCTTATTGAAAATATTCTACTCAGATGTCAAGGCACCTTGCAAAAGAGAAAGTGTGGTGTGAGTGGTGAGTGAAAACTTAGAACATACATGCATTCCTTTATTGCTGCTGTAAGAACCTACAGGTTATTTAGTAGTCAGTATCTACTATGTCCTTCTATCTCAATTATTTTTTTCATTAATAGCGTATAAAGCGGTTTCCGTCAAGATCGAGGGAGAAGGAAGAATGTACATTGTAAACGTGACAACTATGTGTTATGTTCATCTACTGTCACAAGGCTGGAGGAGATAGCACCACACAGGGGTTATTTGTTACTTCCTAAGATGAATTTTATAACACCACTCGGCCATGGTGAGGATGTCGTGTGTATATTTACGTTTCCCCATTAACATTTAGTTGCTATGTTAGGCTTGGTTATTAGTAGCAGTAAACCAGGCAAACCAGTAAGATTTACTCAAGTTGGCTCTATTTTTCTGGTTTTAATCAATGCCATCATTTGTTGTGTTTATTCTGGTTACACTAAAAATGAGGCATATTCTGAACTTCATCATAGTTTCAGCATAATGCAGGTTAAAAATTAATATTTCTGCTTCTAAATGTTAAAATTAGTATATGCAGGCGCTCTGGTGCGACTCACTCTGGTACACGTCTGAGATACTTGGAGAGCCCTATTGTTTCCTTTTTGTGCCTAGAGACTGTTCTGCATCATCTGCAGTTCCTCAGCCTTTGCTAGATTCCTTTACTAAGAGTCCACAAATGACTTCTAAACTGTATGTCCAAGATAGATATATGATTAGTTAATAATTTCCATGCCAGAATGGCCATTACTACCTGATTTTTAGGAGTTACAGCAGTAGGAATTTTATAATCTGTCTCTAAAACTGTGTAGCCTGTGGCTACTGTTCTCAGATGGAAGATGCTGACTGTCCCAGGGTTGTGCTTCTGGGTTGGGTGGCAGGCTCTTCTTGGAACAGATTCGTATTTGTCTAGGACTTGAGATAGAATGACTACTATAGTTGAAAAAAAAAGAAAAAAAAAAGAAAAAAAGGATAGAATCCCAAATAAAACAAATCTGCTAATATTGGCCTTCTGATAACCCATGCTCTCCTTTCTTTGGTCCCATCTGTTCCCAATATGCCTGCTGTCCTAAGTACTTCCTCATTGTGAAGGTTAGTCTTTGTGCTTAGTACCTGGGTCGACTCTGTTTGTATGTGTCTATTGAAACACTCTTGGATTATTTCCCAGCTGGGAATATAGGAAATAAAGGAATAGGAAATAAAAATATTGTAAATAGAGATCTTTTCTAAAATCCTCAAAACACTAAATTTGTGTTAACTAGAACTTTAGCACACCATATCTGCAGGAAGGTATGTCTTTATGAATGTTTTGGAAAGCTTGATGCTACTCTGGAATTCATACAGAATTTTTAGTAGTGCAGATGTCAATAGAAGATCTGTATAACCCAGACACTGTGAATGAAACATATTTGACAGTCTTTCCAGAAGCAGCAGCCACTGGTAGATCTGCAGTAAACCATCCAAAACAAACTGTCACTAAAAACAGCAGTAGGCCACCACATAACAACCACAAGAATTAATTTAACAATTGCAGTGGTTACAGCCTTGTACATTCAGCATTGCACATCCCTGTACCTCTGTGTTTAAATTAACCTGACCTCCACAAGTTTTAATAA
>NW_009695014.1:10768-23268 GCF_000703405.1 Apaloderma vittatum | reverse complement strand
CTGAATGTGTGAGCTAAACCACCACTACCTTTAAACCAACACAAGAGAGTTTGTGCTTACCTTTCACCAGTTTAGCTAAATCAATTTATATTAAAGCTCCAGGGCATTTATGCCTAGTGCTCATCCAATTTGTGCTTTGTAGGATACAGTGCCTCCAGGTAGTTGTTTAATGTTAGTCAGAATGTTAATTATGACAGCGCACTGTCTTTGGGTTTAGGAGGGGAATGAATTACAGTCAAAAGGCTCAGCCAAGTGACAGAACACTTTGAGATGTCCTAACACAGGGACAGACTGCAAGTGATCTGGATTCACCATAGCCATAGTCAAGCATCTGTCTTAAGGAAAGAAAAAAAAAAAGTCATGTAAAGCTTTTAGATCAAGGTTACATCCAGAGATTTAGCCAACTCCTAGATTATTTTCTTTGTGTGGGAAGATGATAATTATTTTTCAGAGGCAATGTGGGTGATTTGGATTCTGCTGAGTACGCATTAAGGTTTACTAGTTGTTGTCTCAGCTTGGGAGACCAAATACATACAGTAAGAATATAAGGAAAATACTTCTGATGGTCTCCTACAGTTATAAAAGGTGACATACACTGTCTAATGTTTTGCATGCTGGTTTCTATAACAAGGTCTGTTTTGTTAGGCACCTTGTGCCAAACAAGGTGTTACCTTATTACCAATTTTGTTACCACCATCTACAAACAAATTAAGTAGTCACCCTCTTTAAACAAGGCGAGAGGTGGAGATCAAATGAATTTGCCTTCTTAGGACTGCTATTTGGCTAGTGAAGCTGCAGTTTTCTTCCTTAAATCAGTTACTTCAAGCTACAGTAAAGGAAAACAATCTGGATGGACTTAGAAATGCAATTCAGAGGTGAAAGACTCCCTTTAATTTGTTGTTTAACCACATAGGCTGCTTTCTTCATGAGCAGTTAATATATCTCTATATTGTACAATGCAGGAATGTGCAGTAATTCATTAAGAATGCAGGGTGGTAATTCTGAACTACTGCATCAAGTACTGGAAGCAATGTAGCTTCCATGCTACGCTGTATGGTCTATGTCCAGCTGCTTAATCCAACTGTAACAGGACGTAGTGGTCCAGGAAAATTGCTGTGCAAAAGCAACTGAAATCATTTCAACATTAGAATGAATTTCATTCAGAGCTTGCTTGGGTGTTTCTCCAAAAACTGCCATGGGTGTTTCTCCAAAAACTGCCTGTGAAAGACAGGCAGACATTGAATTCAAATCAAAAATTAGGTACTTTGATACCTTAACTTGTTTGACATATATTCTTGAAGCCACTTGGCATTTGCAGGACTGCCCTGGGTCTGTCTGATTTCTACATGTTTCTTTTACTGCCTCTTTCTAGCGGCTTTACAAGCCCCTGAACGGAGTGTTGAAATGTTGAGATTGAGGTGGTTCTTGCTGTGTAATCAATTAAGAGTAATATACAAAATACAATGCCATCATTTGCTTAGTAGAATCTTCACAGAATCTAAAGAATCAAAGTATGTAATCTTCAGTAAACTTGGTGATTGTGAAAGTAAGAAATTAAAATCTCTGGTGTCCCTCTTCTGCCAGTGAAGTGACCCAACAATGCTTGAATATGTCCCCTGCTTCTTTCCCTTTTACCTGGTAACCTTTTAAAAGAGAGGATGAATACACTAGGAGAGGAGAGAAGGATTAGTTTCATTCTCCTGACCATTCAGTTGTTTATTGTTTCTTGTGATAAATGATTTATGTTTATTGTTTCTGTGAAGTGTGGTAAAATTTAGGCACTGAAAATTCTAGCATATATTCCTAGTACGTGATTGAGAGAATAAACAGTACTTGGAGGGGAGCAAGTCAATTTGCATCTAGATTGCGCAAGAAAATGAAACCTGTGTTGTTTAATCGTATTGTGATGTTGTTGACCTCTGTGCAAGTTGAAGTGATGTGATACCTTGTCCATGAGATACATGCAGACCAAGATCATGAAATTAGGTCATGAAATTAGGTCATGGAGCAGTGAAGAGCAAGCTCTTTCTGTCAGTCTGGTTTGGCCAACTGTTTGCTGTTACAGTGACTTCAGAGGCTGCTGTTTCTCCATGGAGCTGTGTAAAGTTCTCAATGGTTCTGATTAAGAGGAAATGATGGAGTGATTTGCATCTCTCTAATACCTCCAAAACCCAGCAGAGGACTGAATGGGGAAGATACATAGTGGTTTTAGTCTCTCCAATTCTTCTTCTGCAAGCTTTGCAACAGTAGTAAAGTTAGCACAGGGCAAGTGCAAAATATAATTCACAGTAGCTATTATTTATTCTAAAATCTACTGTACTATCATAGAATCATTTATTTATTTTACTTTACATGAAAACCCTGTTTCACTAACGAAATATTTAAAGCACATGATGAAAATTTTTTTTTTACTTGTTACACTGTATTTCTTTTATACGTTAGAATGGGTGCCTGAGGAGGAGTCGCAGAACAATGTAAAATCACTATGCTATGGCAAATTAAAATTGCTCTGGCGCTGGCAAATTGTGCTGGCAAAGAGTTGGAACTATATTCACCCATTAGTAGGCTGTACACAAATACTGTTTCAGTTTACAAGATCCTTTCAAGCATCTATCTGATCTGCAGAGGAGTTACTACACTACCCATTTAATATAGTCATGACTCACTCTTACAGTTATAGTTCTCTGAATCTGCAACACTGATGAATTTTTAGGTGATGATATATTGAAGATAATACTTTCCCCTTTTCTAGTTGTTTGGACAATGCCCTTATACAGATGCAGTTTAGTTTTTGTAAGACTTAGTAGAATAGATTATGTTGACGGTACAATCGTCTAGTCCCATAAGAAGGAAGTAGTTCACTTGTGTTTTTAAGTCTATTTGTTTAAGAAGTATTCATGCATGTTTTGAAATTGCGATGCTTGAAAGAAAGGCTAGAAGATAGTCATTGGACTTTAAGCTGAGATAAACGCATGTATATTTGTGACTTTGGTCACATATTTACATGTCAGAAATGGATTCAAAATTAGTCATATGACTTATATTTGAATGACTCCACATGCTTAAGTTTGTAGCATAGTTACAAGTTATTTTCTTCAGATTTTATTGAGCACTAATAGTTGTGCAGAGCTATGCTACCATCCTCTGAATTTATGCTGCCATAATTGATGACTCAAGTATAAATTGCTGCTTACTTTTCTGATTTAAGATACTAGATACTAGTCTGCTCTTGTAGTATCTAGTCACTGGAAAGAAATGTAGTACCTTTCAGGTCAGCCCCCGATTTCTAGGTGATTGATCCTTAGATGAAGAAACAATGAAATTACTAGACAGTGAAATATGCAAATGGATTTACTTTACCTCAATCAGTGTGTAAGAAGAGCATGTATCTCTGAAAGGAAACGAGGTACTGGGATCTGAGGCAGTGTAGGTATGAGGTCGAAAACAGTGAAAGAGCATCAAAGATTTAGGCCAAAGCCTGTGGTATGGAGTTGATGCTTTAAGTAGGCAGTATGACAAACAAGACAATCCTGTGAGCTCCTGTGTTTAGTATTATAAATCTGCATCCTATTCTTCTCATTTTGCGTATGCAAATCTTCAATGTCTCTTTATCTTAATAATATCCTGCTGTATCTCTGAACCATAGAGAGGTGTTTGCATTTTACTTCAGTTTAAAAATAATTGGAGGAAGTATTCACCTTTATGAAAGATAGCTTAATTTTTGCATGCTAGTTAAATATACAGAAATGGCAGCCATTGACTGTGATGACAGATGGTGGCCATTTTGTGCAGGGAATAACAGAGCTGATAACTTTATGCATGAATACCAGAAAAGCATATCCAAGTAAATGTAGTTATGATAAAAATTCATTATAAAAGGTTCTTACAAACATGACTCTGCAGGGTTCTCTGTTAAATTTCAGCTCCAACTAAGGTTTCATCTGTGTTCTCATTAGAAATGTGGGACCTAAACTCATGCTGACAGTAGGATCTTTAGTGATGTTAGGGGTATGATTTCTTGACATCATATCTCTGTTCCTATGCCTCAGTGTTGTCATTGTTGTCAGTACTGTGCTCAACCCACTGAGCTAACCGGCCCCCTCTCCATAGAGGGATCCCTGGGAGATAGGGAGTAGTTGAAGATAGCAGCCTTAGCAGCCATTCGTGTCAGTACTTCAAAGCAGCTAATGACTTATTTCTGTATTGGGATGAAGCAGTATTTGAGGAGGAACAGGCTGGATATCCTAACGTGAAGCCCTCCTCCTTGTTATGACTTCCATATTCTATTTTCTTGTTCATTCTCCCACTGCACTTTGTCTTTCATTTCCTTGTGAGTTGTGTCCCTCCAACTTGTGCAATACTTATCCTGTGTGTATGTGCATGCATATTTATGTGAGATTGTGTGTATAGAGGAAAATTAGTGCCTGTGGCAGTGGTACTTTGTGTATGTGTTCATACATATGTACATATTTCAGAAATAACTAAGCTTTACAAGTGAATAGTGCTGATTAAAAATATATACTGAAATATCTGCTGCATCTCTTTTTATTTCAAATATTGGCTGCCAAATTGCTTTGTAATCTATATCACTGTCGGAAAACCTGTTGTAATCTGAAGAATAATTGTATCCTAGAATCATAGAATGGCCTAGGTTGGAAGGGACCTTAGAGATCATCTAATCCAACCTCCTTGCCATGAGCAGGGATGCCTCTCAACTAGATCAGGCTACTCTAGGCCTCATCCAACGTGGCCTTGAACACGTCCAGGGAGGGGGCATCCACAGCTTCTCTGGATGATTTATTCCAGAATCTTGCCACCCTCATATTGAAGAATTTTTTCCTAAGACCCAATCTAAACCTATTCTCCTTTAACTTAAATTCATTTCCCTTTGTCCTATCGGTGGAAACTTTTGTAAAAAGTCCCTCCCCAGCCTTCCTGTGCGTTCTCTTCAGGTATTGGAAGGCAGCTATTAGGTCCCCTCCGAGTCTTCTCTTCTCCAGGTTGAACAATCCCAACTCCCTCAGCCTGTCCTTCTAGCAGAGGTGCTCCAGTCCCTGTTGGGCTTGTTCCAGTTCTATGTCCCTCTTACGGTGCAGACACCAGAACTGGACTTAGCATTTGAGATGGGGTCTCACAAGAGCAGAGTAAAGGGGGAGAATCACCTCTCTTGATCTGCTGACCACACGTCGTAATGAAGAAATGAAGGATAATACAAACTGCATTGACTCTTACCGTAAAGAAAGTAAGTAGATATCTAAACCCAAGTTAATTCCTGACGTAATTCAGCTGTAGCTAGTGGAGTTATACTAAATACGAATTTTTGTCCCCTTTGATGTTGTGATCATGGTTTTACAGGTCACTATTGGAAGATTAGATAGAACTTGACTGTTGTCCATGATTTATATGAAAATCTGTTCAGTGTATTGGACCTGGGAAAATTGTAACTATACAGCAGTGCACAGCAATGCAATGGGATTTTTGTTGCAAAATTTAATTTCTTTTTTCACTATGGTTTTCCCATTTAATGCTCTGATGTGGGATAGTCTGTGGAAGAGTAGGATAAAGTATTCAGAGGCCTCCTTATTTTTTTAATCTGTGAAAATCCTGTAGCAAACTGAAGTTTATGATTGTACACTACGTTTTAAAACAGGAATTGTGTCTTCAAGGTATTAATGCTAGCTGAGGGACAAAATTGCCAGTACTTAATATTCTTACCGGCATTTTTGTTTCTTTGCATTTTGGTAGCCAGTTGTGGGCTGAAACAAAAAGTCTGTTTCAATTTTGTGGGATTTTACTTAATTTACTTTATTGCAAATTATTAACTTTTAATTATTGACTCTAATACTCAGAAATAAACACAAACATTTAAACTGACACTTAAACACTCCTCAGCTTCCCTCTGGTCACCTGTGCTCCCCCTCGCTGGTCTCCAGTCCCCTCAGCACACATCTCCCTCAGTCCCTTGGGTGAGGCCGTGGCAACTCAGGAGCCTGAGGTCAATGTGTGATGCTTGCTTTGCTTTCTCTCTTCTTTTTCTCTTACCTGGTGGCTGGGTTGTGGGCTCCTCCATGAGCTGGGGTCCTCTCAGAGATGTACTTCCTCCTGTGTCTCCTGTCTGCTCAGGCATCTCTTTGTGTTTTTCCCATACTTACTACCTCTGTTTTTGAAACTCATTTTCACACAGGCATTGTGTAGTCTCTGGTGGGCACAGTTTGCCTGGTGGGTCTGCTTTTTCTGTTGTGGAGCCAGCTGGGACTGGCTGAGGGCAGTCCCAGACCTCATCCCGCATAGATTGCCCCTGACCGGCACACACACCACCGCCACCGGCCAGCTGTGCCCAGTGCAGCACAGTGCCAGAAGGAGGGTACAGGTCAGGCTGCACATGAGCACACTGCATTAGGGAGGAACATTCATGTGTGTCTTATTCACTCTTCAGCTCCCAGGGTGAAGCTGTGTGCCCCTAAGACTGTTTAAATATCTTGCATATATTAATATTTTTTTTGAGAAAGAATTATAAAGGAACTCATTTTAAAATCAGTCCTTGTCTTATCCCCTTTAACTACCCAGTCTTCGCATTTCCCCCCTTTTCTTTGTAAAAACTTGTCTGTTTGTCTCTTTGCCCATCTATAACTTTGATGTACTCTTTCTTGTTATTCACTAGAATTTGGTACATACCAAACATGAAAGAATTGTTTTAAAAATAGTTAAGTGTTTTATCTCCTGTCATAAGATGTAAATGTACTCAATCTTTTGCATGTAGAGATTGTGCTTTCTTTTCATCTGAAATCCCAGTGAAGCAGAGGAATGTTTTCATTTTGTCTTCTCCACTCAGTTACATAATTTGGCATTTATCGGAGTGTTTTGGTACTGAATCCACCAAGAAGTAACATTAGTAATCGAACTGTGGTGTGCCTCTTGTCTATGCTCCTACCTTCTCACTTCATTCTGCTTTTTTGTTATGCAGTTTACTGTACCTTCCACTGGTTTATATCCATTTCCTCTTACCTCTTCTGTCCACTCCACTTTCCTCCATTATTATCCTTCTTTGCATTGACTCCTCCCTTGCTTCCTTAGCAACCTACATCCAACTTACGAATCCTTCTGTCTCCAGTGAACTATTGGCTGCTCTTGCCTCTCAGCAAAATGAGAAATGTGGTGCTTCTGAGTAAGTGTGGGCAATCTACTGGTGGTGCCAACTCAAAGAGACCTGTTGGGACCGGCAAAATGAACAGAGCCTTGTATCATCACCTCCACTTCCTTTTAAGAAGTGGGAACTGGAACTTGCAGTAGCTTGTTTTCACAGAACTTCCCTAGAGATGTCATTACAGCCTTCTGGTGGGATTCATAGGAATGTTTCTGAGCAACCTTCATACTTACAAGTCATGCCTTGCTGTTTGGACAGATGTGCCCTGAATAACTTCCTTTGCCTTTCGATAGGTCTGGTTTTGTATGAAACATCTTCCCTAATGCTATCCTCTGTATATTTGGTCACTACATCTCTATGAGTGTACTTCTGAAATTAAGTGATCTAGAGGACACACTGGCAGCAATCAATAAAATGTTTTAAAATTGATTTTAATACTGAAGTAATGCTAGACACCTTTCAGCTATGGCTACATTGGCTACAGTGTGTGCACTGTGGAATATCAGTGGTCGCTTTTTCTCCAAAAAGCTGACAGCAATTATATTCACTGTCTGTTTTTGGGTAGCTGTTGTTTTGTTCACTTTGCTGCCTGAATGCTGATATTATTCTTTTCTACTGAGTGATTAACCTATCAATAATTCTTGAAATGTATTTACCAAAATATGTGCTCCTTCAAGTCCATTCATGTATTAATGTAGTTATCCTGTGAGAAACTTGACTAAATTTCATTACTGAGGAGTTTCCAATGAATATGCTTTTACACAAAATTAATCTTGTCTTTTACTGCACGATCCCCTGCCTCTGGGTACCCCATCCTACTGCAGATGGAGGTGAAATTATGTCTGTTATGAAAAGTATAATCACAGTATAGGCTACTTGCATTTGACTGAGCTTTGTCTCATTAATGTGAAATCCCGAATGAGAGGCAAAGGGAAGGCAGACTGTGCGGCATCACATGACTCCAAAGTGAAACTGTATTTATTTGCATTCATCCTTACTAACTTGCAGTGAGTTGCAAAACCAGCATGCTGCTACTTAATTGATCTGGAAGGCCAGTATTAGTCTCAGGTTTCCCAGTATTTTCTTCACAGTTCCTGAGAAGAATTATGCCTGTGAAGGAGGAGTTTAATCCTGCCATCAACCTTGCATCATCCTATATCTAAGCATCTGTTTTATACTTTAATGCGTTCATTTTATCCTTTACTGTCTTCTTTCCTTTTATGTATTTGTAGAAAGCCTTATTATTCTTCACTATATTGCTTGCTGTCCTCTCTGATACTCTGCTTTTCTCTGGTGTAATTTTCTTTTTTTGCTCAGTCTAGCTCCCAACATGTATTTTTCCTTTAAATCATTTCTTCTTGATGGTTTTAGTTGCTTCTACACGGCATTTTTCATCAATATTTCTTCTGCTGCCTCTTTACTTTTGCCATTTAGTCATCTTGGGATTTTTGTCTCCTTAAAAAGGATGCTGTTCCATTAGACATTTGTTAGTACATCTTTGAAACAAGTCAATTCTTTTTTCACGCATTGTTCCTTTAAAGTTAATTCTTGACTTCGGCCACCTACTATTTCTTTTGTCCTTAGAAACTTGTCATTTTAAAATGTCTTACTGGCTTGTTACCCTTTATATCCTTCTTCTCTTGAGTTATGATGTAAAAATTGAATGTATTCTGTAGACTTATGTTTTCTTCCTTAATTTGTGGGGCAAGTGTGCAACACAAGGGCAATCCTGTGCATCTGAGTAAGTTCAGTGCAAATACGGGAGTAGTGAAACTAACAGAGGAGACTTGTCTGCCTTCTGATTCTTGGTCTGTCCTGGACATTTTGGCCTTTAGTGTGATGAGAAGGGTTAGTTTATGCTGGCCTGTGGCTGTCCATGACAATTTCCTGAACCACCCCTCCCACTCTTGAGGCTCTGAAGAGCATGATACAGTAGTACCATGAGCTAATTCTGCAATACTTGCTGAAATTCCTTTTATGCAGAGGGAATTTCCAGTGATACAGTTAAACTGCTTTTATGTCTTTTAAGCCGGAGTGATGCTTACTTAATTTAGAATTGATTTTTGTTTACACTGCCTACAGTACTGGGACTGTGATTGTGGACTTTAAATGCAATAGTATAAATAGAAACAGGATTATGACCAGACATAAGATTTGGAAAAGCAACTATGATTTATATGATATTTTTTATCTGGGATTGCTGGTGGGTAACTCAGGAGAAAACTGTCACGTAAATGGCATTATAATAAAACTTAAGTTCTCCCGTTTTGTTATGCCTGCCAGGTGAATTAAACTCGTCCTTGATGACTCTCTATTGAAAACAATGGTGTTCATGCATTACCAGCTTTTCTAAAACCCAAACCATACCACAGTAGAGAAAGTTTTTTGTTTCTTTCCTTCAGTGAAACACAATGCTTTCCCTGAAAATATTATCCTACTGTTTAGAATGTTGATAATGCAGCATATTGTTACTTCATTTGTAAATTACACTACCATAAAATATTTTCGTGTGTTTCTCTACCTAAATGTGTTGTAGTATAGTGTATGCTTTGAAGTGATGTACTGTAGGATTATGAAAAAGCAATTTTTATAAAGATTCAGTTCACATGTAATATGCTAGATGCTATGTCCACAATACTCTATACTACAATACTTACAGATCAATAAGAAAATTATACAGTAGCATATAACACCACTTGGACTGTACAGACCAATAGCGAATGTGATCTACTAAATTCTTCAAAAAGTATTTAGTAATATAACATTTCAAGTAACCAGTATTTAGCATAGCTGCACAGATCTGAAGTTGATCTGTCACTACAGGGCATCTTGGTGTTTTGCATATTGTGATCCCTTCAAAGCTTCATAGTAAAATCAGTGTAGGGCTAATTCCTCTTGGAAACACAGATGTTATGGTAAATCTCACTCCTTGTCTAAGAGCAGCATGAAGCTCATATGGTTGATATTTCATGTTTTGAAAGACAGGTCAGCAAGAGTTTGATTTAAAATATATGTGTGTTTGTTTTGATAGATATCAGAGGTTCAACATAAGTGCCACTTTTTGATTTAAGGAGGACTCTTAGGGTGACCTGACTGTTCAATGAAAAGAATATGTCCTGTGTCAGGGCTGAAAGATTTGGATCAATTACCGTGTTTTACTAGCCATGCAGAAGTAGATGGAGCTTTTTAGTCAGTCACTGGTATTATTCTTCCTGCATCATAATATTTGAACTTGATGTTGCTTTTGGGGGACACTAAGGTCAAATTATACCCATAACTTCTGCCTGCCTGAGACAGTGTGGTGTTGAGTTCTCTGTTCAGATCTTTCACATAGCCTCTGTGGGTCTTTTTGTTCCTTAATGAGCCATACTTATGAACAGTGGATACTACTTGAGAAAAAATTCTTGGTTTTGATATAGTTATTACTTTTAGCCCTGTAAGACAACTCATCCAAAGTAGTAGTTACAACATTTAAACTTTCTACTGTATGAAAAAGGGTCTTCACTCTCATGCATTACATGATTGAATGATGTATCTTAGAAAGCCATCTCCTTCCCTCCCAGTTACCCAACTCAGAAGAGCTTTCTTTTGGAAGTATAGAAATTCAGCCATCCTTACCAGGAGGTTTTTTAACTACATCAAAAAACTTGGAGACAGGTTTTGTGGTACAAAGAAACACCATCACCAGCAGGTAGATGAAAGTACTACATGCCTTCTGGTTCTGCTTATAAATCATCATGTGCCTCTTGAAGCCATTGTTTTCAAACCTACAGAATCTATTCGCAGAATCACAGACTGGTTGAGGCTGGAAGGAACCTTTGGAAGTCATCTTGTCCAACCTCCCTGCTCACACGGAGGGCCACCTAGAGCAGATTACCCAGGACTATGCTTGAAACTGCCACCGGATTTGCTAAATGAAGGGAAATCTCCCATTCTAGAGCAATTTTATTCAAATAATCTTCCTCATTGTCATTCAACAGATAAAGGATTAAAAAAAACCAACCAAACCATCGTTGTCAGCATGTGGTTCTGTGAACTAAAAATCGAAATGTAGGCAAAACTTACACTAGCTCTGCATCACATGAATAAAGCTGTGTTAGGATGTAAAAAATAACCATTTGGAAGAAAAGTTACAATTCCCAGCTACTTCAGAATTCTTACAACTCTATAGTAATGAGGCTTCAGCCCTTTATAATAGCACAACTCTGTTGTGGTATTCCATGTCAAGATAGCCTCACAACTGATGGATATCTTGCAGTAGCAATTCATTTTCAAACTAAGAATCTTTCTTAATGATATGAGAGTTGCTCTGGTTTAACAACTTTCACAGCATTGCCTTTCAAATCCGTTACTACCTTCTGTCTGTCTTTCAAAATCTATTTTCTACGTCCCATCACTTCACCAAGACTGCTTTCTGACCAAGGCAGCTACTGATGCAATGGGCAGTTCTTCGGTACTGTAATGATAAATTGTTTCCTTAGAAAGTCTGAAATAATTATTTTGGGGTTTTTTTTTTTACATTTCAATTTTTACTTTTTTGTTTACTTTTTTCTTCCCATGCATGAAGAAATTTTTCCAGATTGGTATTATACAAAACCTTTGTCTTGCAGCATAATCTGGTTTTGTAGAAAGTATTCAAGATGCTTTCCTTACTGGTTTGTCTATATTTAAAAGTTAATTTCATTTAGTGAAGTGTGAAATAAGAGATCTGTTTTACATAAGTTGATAACACTTTGTATTGCAGAAGTGAGTTTTCCTGATTGACCCCCAATTCCTTGAGCAAGTTTCTTCATAGAAAGAACTGAGACATTCAAGAACAGTTTTTCTGCAATTGCTGTCCTTGAATTTTTATGCCCAAATAGCTGAATGTGCAGCAAGCTCTCTGTTAAGGAGTTGGTCTTTGTGCTGTTATCCATTCTCCTGAAGTGTTTACGTGTCTGAGGGTCATAACTTACATGGGTTAGATAGCTGAGATGGTGAAGTACATAAGACATCTGTTAAATCAGATGGAAAGAAAATAAAACTATTCTCAATGACAGTAGCCTGGGCAAAAAGGTCCACTGCTCTGTAAAGGAGACATCTGCTCTTTAAAAGAGTGCTTTATCAAGCACTACATCGTAGATTTCTTGTTCAGTGCTGATGGATTCTTTGTAGAGGTACATTGCATATGTTGAAAAAATGCATTCCTTTTATTTCTTTTTTTCTGAGGAAGGGGGAGGACCCTCTTTTGTTCTTATACTATCTTTAAAAACGAAACAAAACACAAAACAAACGCCATTCTCAGTTTCTGTTAGTGGCTGAGTTTCTTCACGTCTGTCACAATGAATCTTTAAAACCAAAACAAATGAAACATCAT
>NW_009695014.1:4248-10737 GCF_000703405.1 Apaloderma vittatum | reverse complement strand
GAGCTGGGAAAAAAAACATTCCTTCTTATCTCTGAGCCTCATTGTAGGTAATCTAACCTGGCCAGAAACCTGAATGTAAACTGAAGTGTATAGGTTTTGTCTCGGACTAAACAACAATAAGTCACAGACTATTGTAAAATTATAAAAGGTTATGGTAATAATCATTCTTCTGTTGTCCAGATTATGCATTTCATAAGTTATTGTGTATGTTGCAAAGTCTAGCCTTTTCCTAGGTTTTTGAGAAAAGGGAAAGCTGAGCCTTAGATGTTGCAAATTACCTTTTAATATATTTTTAGGTTATAGATTGATTATGTTATCCTCCCATTTCTCAGAGGAACATGCAGTAGCCAATGTGTATCAGACTGATTCCACTGAAATCTGAAGAACTGCATTAATTTACAAAATCTAAGAAACTGTTTGAAATATGTCTTGAAATTATACTTGTTTAGTGTTTGATCCTGCTTTGTAAAAAGCCTTGCAAACCTTATATTATCTCTTGGATTCTGGTTCTGTATGTGTAGTTTTACTGTTTGTAGAACTATCAATTTATTTAGTTGTGAAAAGCAAGGGATAGATTTGAACTGCACAGAATTTAGAATCTGTTATCTTAGAAAGCATCAGTTCAGAAAAATTCATTCCTGTGTGACCTACTCTAGGTGATCCTGCTTTGGAAGGGGCATTGGACTAGACGATCTTTGGAGGTCCCTTCCAACCCTTGACATTCTGTGGTTGATTCTGTGATTCTCTGATTCTGTGGTTGATTCTGTGATTCTGTGATTCTATGATTCTGTGATTCCCTGTCTCTGGAGACCTGTATTTCTGTCCTGGTAGTTCTCACAGCATCAGATTTTTTAAAAGGATATTGATCCCTTTGTTCAAGAAAAAAATATAATTTTTTTATTAAAAACAGTTTAAAATACTTTTAAATGCAAGTAAAAATACTATCTGTAATAAAAATATTTTCTGTATTTTGAGCTGTGCTTTTACTAAGCAAATATTCCAGAAACATGGAACCCTTAGAGAAACTGTGCAAGATGAAGACAGGTATCTGCTTTTTTTGAGATTAGTTGGTTAAAAAAATCTCAGGATACCAAAATGGAGACCTTCAGTAAGACTTTCGGCTAAATTCAGGAAGCAGTACTTGAAATCTGATGGGTTCTACCATGGGACATCAGCAACAATGCAGCTCAAGAGTCCCGTCAGATGATTTGCAAAATGCTGTCTGTAATGATTTTGATGTATAGATAGACCTAGTTTGATATGCATTTTTCAGACATTCTTGTACCCAAGAGCCAGTTATGCTTTAGTTTTACTATGAAATCTTTGCTTAATAATTTGAATTTGCAACTAAAGCATTGACATTCGTAATTTTAACATGTTGATTGGTTTGGTTGTATGATTGCTTTGTGGGAAAGAAGAAGGTTTTACAATTATGTTTATGTTTGGATTTAATTTGTATGGTAAGTGAAGTATGAGATTTATGGAGTGCAATGTGCAGAATGTTTTATTTACTCTTCCAAAGACTATAAGCATACACAACATCTGAATTTGATATTTGGAAACCAAGTTCAGAAAATACAGCATAATTTGATGCTAATTGTCTCCCTTAATTGCACCTCCCATCTGCTTATTTGATAGTTCTGTACTTAAGTCATTACAGTATTTATTACTTGATTTCTGGTTGTATTACACTTTCCAATGATGTACTTGTTGCACATAATATCTTTGTTTTGTTTTACGTATGTATTATATGTGTCCTTGTCTTCTGAAAACTTACACATTTTAATTTTGTTCAGTTGTAGTTTGCCAGAATGTGTTTTCTTCAGTGTGGGGGAATACTTAGGAAAGACATGATAATTTAGCATTTCCATGTGTACAAGATAAGACTTGTTCATTCACATGGTCTGTTGATATTTATGTCTTTACTCTGATGGTACTCTGAGGGTTGCAGAGCACTGGCACAGGCTGCCCAGAGAGGTTGTGGAGTCTCCATCTCTGGGCATTTCCAAAACCCACCTGGACATGATCCTGTGTGACCTACCCTAGGCGATCCTGCTCTGGCAGGGGGTTAGACTAGATGATCTTTCGAGGTCCCTTCCAACCCCTGACATTCTGAGATTCTGTGTGGCATTTTTTCCTGCAGTGCCGAAGTGGTACTTCAGAACGAGAAGCCATGAGATGTCATAATAGACAGTTTCTATCTGTTTGTATAAAGTACTTCTCACCATCAGTTGTAATAAAAGAGAAATGTGATGTCTCAGCCATATCAGATATATGCTTTATTTCTAAGAATTGTACCTCTGGAGAGATGTCTTCTATGTCTGGCTCTGTATGCAGAAGAGGTTATTTGCCATGCCGCCATCCTGTTGCTGGTGGAACATGAATGCTGTCACATTTAATTCAGACAAAATTATCTAGGTTTAAGTTAATTCAGAAGTTGGAGGTGGAGGAGGAGTTGCTTTTATTTGTCTGATGTGACAGCAGCTATTCAGGGAGCAGGGTGACCTCCCTTACAGAACTGGTAATACAGCTCCAGAGGAGGACATAAATGTATCATTTAAGATTACTTTCTTTCCAGCTACACATAGAGAAATCCTATGGAAACTGGAAAATTCTATCTAAATTCTCTGATTAAAGAACACATGTATTTAACTAAATATGACAATTACAGAGAAGGTTAAGTGATGTTTTACAGAGGACCCTTCTATTCTCAATGACTTTAGAGATGAAGTTTTAGTCCCTTTATCTGAAGACCAGTAGATACACCCTTTCCTTGGTTTGGTGTGGAAAGGAGGGAGACAGAAAGGAAGGAGGGAAAACACTGGAGCTCATACATTACAATTTGGTTATTGGTATTTGTCCTGGGTTTAGCTAAAAACCCAGTCCTGTTTAGTAATTTTCACTTTCCAGTTTAGACTCTTCTAAAAGGCTGTCCGTGTTAGTGGCCAGCCCAGCCCTAACTCACAACAGTATTGTAGGCCTTAGAGAATGTTCGCGTATGTGCATTTTTTAAATGTAAAGAGAAATATGTCAGAAGTCGCACAGGATTTACTTGAGGTTGTTTAATTAACAGCCAAGTGAAATTGTGATGGAAACCTTAGGGAAGCTTTAGAGCAGCCACTTAGAACCAGAGCCAACTTACAGTTACTTGCTCTGGCAGAAAAGAAAATAAATAACATACCTGTTGAGCCTATTTACTACAGCAAATTTCACACTCATCTTTTGCTGTTTTGGAGGTTAGTAAGGAGATTAGTAAGGTTTTAGAGGTTTTAGAGGGTAGTAAGAATCTCAGAGAAGAATTGTATTTCAGATGAAATCCAATTGGTTACCATATAGATATGTTTAGTGGTAATGTAGAGATGGCTTCAGCAGCTAGTCTGTAGTGGCAGACTACTGCAGAAACCTATTTGTACAGGTCTTTTAAGTCCCCACTGTCTGCTGTGGAATAAAATTCTACTTCACTCCATGACTAGCCTCTGGAGCGCAAGGCATACTTCTCTTCCAGAAGAAATTATATGTTAGAGGACTTCAACCTAGGGAGATTGGCACTGCCATTTTAATGTGCCCAGTGTTCTTGATGCAAATGAAAATCTGGATGGAGTTTCCAAGCTGAAAAGCTTCGTTAAGATGGAAATTTAACTCTTCTGTGATAACCTGGTCAAGTATGTCACTCTGAAAGTTTTAATTTATAAATGCAACTGATAAGATTTTATCTGTGAGATATGCTTCCTTGCCAGGTAAGCAGAATAATAGGTGAACGTATCAGCATGGTAAAATGTGCAATGAGGGATGGGCATGTATTCATGATATAAAGATGGAACAACACTGGAAGAACATATTTATACATGGAAAATACAGACAGAAAGCTTAGAAAGATTTAACTACAGTCCACAGAAGACTCATAATGCATGTAGAAAATTTCATCAGTATAACAAAATTGGTTGTTTGTTAATACTGAAAATATTTATCCCATGTCAATAATGTAAGTAATGTAATATGTCTGTTTGCCAAATTTGCCTCACAGATTCACATTTCAAAGAGACTTGAGTGTATTTCAGGAAAGAATTCAGCCCAAAATATTATTCCTTTTCAAGTTCATAAACCTCTTTCATAGATTAAGCTGGTGACTCAGGTGAGGAGAATGAAAGAGTAATTACAGTTAGGGGTGTTGCTTTTAGAACAACTCTACTTCTACCTGTTGTATTTTTCAGTCTTCAATACCATTTTTCATAAACTTTCAGCAGTAACTAGTAACATATATCACACTTTTATATTAGCAGAAAATGATTTAAAATAGCCTCTTCATTTGTTCAGTGGCATTCACTTTATTGATGTGTGTTTTAATCCTTGTGTCTCAGTTATCTAGCTAGGAAGCAGGGTGGATGAGGCTTTTTTTTCCCTTGCTCCTTCCTGTGGCTCATCTGTCTATACAGGTTGCCCTTGGCAAGAAGAGTTCCCTTTGTTCTTTGAGCAAAACCCAGAAACATTAGAGTTTATTCCTTGAGATTTCTAGGCACCTACCATTTCCTTTGAAAGCATACACAGTCTTCCAGTTCTTATTTGGAGGAGAGCTTTCTGTATCACCTATGCTTTAGCTTCACCTTTAGCATTTTAAAAAAATGTTTTTCCCCATCAAGTTTCACCCACACGCTCTTTCAGTGTTCAACTGGTAAAACAGACTGAATCAAGCATAAGGTACATAGTTTTTGATATGTGTTAGTAAACTAGTAGTCAGTTCTTTCATATATGCTTTCTTTCACTCGTGCATGGAGTTTGGGGCCTTCAGCTGGAGGTGGCAGATAAATTGTTCTTAGGAGAATAGAAGAATAAGACCACAAAAAATTTAAATGTAAAAAGGCTTCTTGCAGATAGCCTGTTTGACATGAGGTTCATGAAAGGTGAGAATAAAGCACTTTAATTAGTGGCTAATAAATAAACCACTGCCTTGATAGATAGGAACTCCAAGACTGCATTAAACTACCCTCACAAAATCTCTTACAAAGGGACTAATTTACAGGGCTGTACACAGTAACAAAGTATTTCTGTAATTGCATTGAGAAAAATCCCTTGTTCTTTGCTGCTGTCACTGAGAGTAGTAATTCATAATCTTTCAGGAAAACTTATTTTTTATTTGTTTATTCACAGTAAGGCTTTTTGCTCTTTGATGGCATGACAAGTGTGGTCCTATTCTGCTGTCAGCCATTAAGAGATGGTCTCAGCCAAGCCAAAATACTTTGTGACACAGAGAACATTTGCCTGAAATGTTTCTATGTGAGCTGTGGGCTTTGGTATACTCTGAACGGGTGAAAAAACCATAGTTTTTGTTAGAATGACAGGCAGGCAGAAGAAGCAAAGTTTAACCCAAATCTTTTTGTAGATATTGGAAAGTCATAAGCCTTGAGATGACACTGGCACATTCAATGTGCTTTGTGATCTGGGACTCTGTTGCTTGTATAGCTGTGTGAATGTGTGTACAGTGTAAACATTTTATGAAGTGCAGTTTCTGATCCATCGGTCTGTCTGGGCAAGAATGTCCCTTGATACTAAAAAGAACAGCAATCAGGACAGAATTGGTCAATGCGGCATGTCTAATGGTGGGAAGATATTTGAAGGACTCACTATAGACACAATAGGCTCTCTAAATAGCCTCTTTGCACCCGGAGTCTTATTGCAAACAGGTTCATTAAGGAGAGACATTCTGACACACAGCATCACAGTAATGAAAGTAGCTCTGTTTTTCTAATATTGTGTCTTGCCACTTCAGTTATGCTGCTGGTACAAGATTTCCCTTGTGTTGTTGTATATTTCTCTAGAAAAAGAATCAGTCTTCATAGAATATACAATTATTTTGTACAGGAATATATAACTCATACCTAAGAATTTGTCCTTCCTGTTTATGTGCACTAGTGCAAAAATAATTGGCAATCACATCTTCAAAACAAAAAATGCTTTGACCTTTGATTTGAAAGGCTTATGTTGGTAAAAATGTTTTTAACACAAATATATACATACAGTTGTAATATACGTTCATCAATATACAGTCAGCTAAAATGCAGTTGATGGTGAAATATATAATGAATATTAGTATTTTTTTTTCTCATGAGGCATCTTGATTTGTTTTGCTTCTTTTTTCTTTAGACGCTGAAGTATAAGTTCATAGAGATGAAAATCAAAAGGTTATAGTTTATCCTACTTTACATATAACTGGTGTGTGACTTAAGCTGTTGGATTGGCTTAATGTATACTTTGAACATTATAACCATGGGGGGAAAAAAGGTAATATTGGTTTAAAAGTGGATATGGAAAATTTAATGTGCTCAAGTGGGAACAATGGCATATTAAAAAAAAAAAATTCATGACACAGATCTAATAATTCACTTGCCCCTGTAGGAATGGGGTATCGGCTCTGATGCCGCTTGGTAGTTTATTTTTATATACGCCCCTGGTCCCTGCTGTATATCCTTCGTATGGGTTCCAGAGAAAAGAAAG
>NW_009695014.1:0-4217 GCF_000703405.1 Apaloderma vittatum | reverse complement strand
GTAGGGAAATCAGCTTAGAAAGCTTTCATTAAATACATTGTGTTTCATATCATGTCATTCACAAAATCTCCAAGAAAGATAGAAAGTGTTATCAGACTGCATGCGTAAAATACTATATTTGAATACTATAATTTGCTGTAAGATTAAGGACCAAGGGTATAGACATATTCGTTATTTCATTATTCACTTATGCTTGATGGATAATGCTTCAGGGGTTCCTTTCATTTTTTCTTGCCTAGCACAGATATGCAGTTTTAACTTTCTATTTAATGCTGCAGAAAACACTCCTGTTCCCCTAAGCTTTACTGTCCTGCTTGTTTGCTTTTTAGTGGTGTGATTATTATTCTTTTGGAGGGGTTTTATATTGCTTTTAAGTTTAGGTTTTTGTTGTGGTGTTTTTTGTTTTTTTTTTCCTGCAGGCATATACATTAGTTTACAAGTAACTAAACAGTACTGATTATAAAAGAAATTTAAAATTACTTTCTGGCAGAAATTGCAAAATATTCAATTTTTGATTGCATATTTTTTTATCTCAAGGTAAGAAAATTGTAATTATTTTTGTTAATCTGGATTGAAAAACGCTGTTGACTGAGTTGACTGGGAACTTCAAAACTCTGACACTTTTTTTTTTTGACAGCTCATGAAGCACAGTTTCATCAAGCCAAATTTCTGCCTTCTGCACAAAAAAAAAAGTTCATTAACTAATAAAAAGCAAACCTAGTTTGCTGAATACATTATGGATTTTTTTTTCCTGAAATGCTAAATTGTACATTTTCCTACAAGATGTTAAAGGATATAGAAATTCAGCTGCATTTCACAGGTGGTCATACTTGAACTAGTATTGGTTTGGCTTGTGGAGGGCCTAAAAATGTCTCAATGTAATGGTGGTGTTATTAACAATGACCCTCTTATTCTTCCCCCTGTTTTTCTTCCCTGTTTTCTCTATCTACTTATGTAAAAGTGCCTTTCTCTTTCTACTTATTTTGGCTGATTTAATATTCATCAGTGGTTCTCAAACACAGAGAGTGACACAAACTACAGTGTTTGTCATTCCAAAGACCACAGGCTTGAACTCCATCGAATTCATAGTGGAAAAGGTGGCTGCTGTGCCTCTTACCTCCTCCCTGGCTGGTATTATCTATCATGTAAGTTACAATTCTGTAACAGTGCAACCTTGTTGGAATTTTTTTTTTACTTTCTTCCTTGCGTAGTGCTACAAAAAAGAAAAAAAAAGAGGATGCACCAGCTACAGGAGATGTTTTATATCCTCTTAGCTGTCCTGGACCAGAATACTTTTATCTCTTGAAGAGTAACTGTGACAGATGAAACTGGAAGTAGTCCCGTCACACTTCCACAGCTTGTTCCCCAGTAGTGGCAGTACCATTGAATTCTGTTGCACCATGTGTTTGCGATCATCTCCATTACCAAGTCATGCCCATGACTCCTCTTGCTAGCTATCTATATTCTTACATCATTGCAATAGAAACTGAATACCACCAAAATTACCGATGGGGAGCAGCCCTGAGGAGTAGGGTGTGTTAGTTGATGAGAGGCTCAACATGAGAGGGCAGTTTGCACTTGCAGCCCAAAAAGCAAACCATGTCCTGGGCTGTGTCAAAAGGAGTGTGACCAGCAGGTCAAGGGAGGTGACTCTCCCCCTCTGCTGTACTCTGTTGAGGCTCCACCTGGAGTACTGTGTACAGTTCTGAAGCCCAGAGTACTGCTGGAGTAGATCCGTGTTCTTCTTGGACGTCCCTCTGGGTGGCATCTCATCCCTGAGGCACATCAGCCACATCATGGTGTCATCTGCAGACTTGCTGAGGGTGGTGTCATCTGCAGACTTGCTGAGGGTGGTGTCATCTGCAGACTTGCTGAGGGAGCACTCAGTCCCACTGTCTATGTGACTGATGAAGATAATAAGCAGTCCTGATATAGACCCCTGAGGGACATCTTGTCACTGATCTGCATCTGGACATTGAGCCATTGAGTGCATTTCTCTGAGTGAGACCACTGAACTAATTCCCCATCCATTTAACAGCCCACCTATCAAATCCATGTTTCTCCAATTTAGAAAGAAAGATATTGTGGGGGTCTGTGTCAAAAGCCTTGCAGAAGTCCAGATAGATGACATCCATAACTCTTCCCTTGTCCTCTGAGGTGGTTATTCCACTGTAGAATGGCAAGTCTTGCCTGACCAAACTAGTGGTGGTTGGTCAGGCAAGACTTGCCCTTGGTGAATCCATGCTGGCTGTCTCAAATCTCCTGCCTGTGCCTTAGCATAGCTTCTAAGATGATCTGTTCAATCATCTTCCCAGGCGCAGAGGTGTGGCTGACAGACTCTGATAGTTCCCAGAGTCCTCCTTTCTACCCTTCCTAAAAATGGGTGGAATGTTTCCCTTTTTCCAGTCACCAAGGACTTCACTTGCATGAGGACTTGAGAAAGGCCAATATCACTCCAGTCTTCTAAAAGGGCAAAAATACTGATTCAGGGAACTACAGACTGATCAGTCTCACTTCTGTCCCTGAAAAGATGATGGAACAAATTGTCCTGGATTTCATCTCCAAACACGTGGAAGAAAGAAAGTTATTGGGAGCGATCAACATGGATTCGCCAAGGCAAAATCACGCTTGACCAAACTCATAGCCTTGTATGATGCCATAATGGCTAGTTAGATGAGAGGAGAGCAGTGGTTGTCATCTACCTTGACCTCAGTAAGTCTTTTGACACTGTCTCCCATAACATCCTTATTAGAAAACTCAGGAAGTGTGAGTTAAATGAGTGGACAGCGAGATGAGTTGAGAGCTGATTGAGTGACAGAGCTCGGAGGGTCATGGTGAATGATGCAGGGTTGCATTGGAGGCTAGTGGTGTTCCCCAGGGGTCAGTCCTGGGTCTAGTCCTGTTCAATATATTCACCAATGACCTAGGCAAGGGGACAGAGTATATCCATCCTAAGCAAGTTTGCTGATGATAAAAAACTGGACGGAGTGACTGACATATCAAAGGGCCATATTGCCCTCCAGTGTGACCTGGACAGGCTGGAGAGTTGGGCAGAGAGAAACCTAATGAGATTCAACAAGGGCAGTCGGAGTTCCTGCACCTGGGGAGGAACAACCCCATGCACCAATATGGGTTAGAAGTAGACACGCTAGAAAGCAGCCCTGTGGAGAATGATCTTGGAGTCCTGGTAGACAGTAAGTTTACCATGAGCCAGCAAAGTGCCCTTTTTGCCAAGAAGGCCAATAGTATCCTGCGGTACATTAAGAAGAGTGTGGTCAGTAGGTCGAGGGAGGTCATCCTCCCCTTCTATTCTACCCTAGTGAGGCCACATCTGGAATGCTGTGTCCAGTTCTGGGCTGCCCAGTTCAAGAGAGACAGGGGAGTACTGGAGAGAGTCCAGAGGAGGGCAGTGAAGATGACTAGGGGACTGGAGCATCTCTCCTATAAGGAAAGGTTCAGAGAGCTGGGACTATTCAGAGAGCTGGAGAAGACTGAGAGGAGACCTTATTGGTGTCTATAAATATCTAAAGAGTAGATTCAAGGAGGGTGGAGCCATACTGTTTTCAGTTGTGCCTAATGAGGCAATGGGCACAAGCTGGAACACAGAAAGTTTTATCTAAATATGAGGAAAAACTGCTTTACTGTGAGGGTAACAGAGCGCTGAAAAAGGCTGCCTAGGGAGACTGCTGTCCTTTCCAACTCCAACAATTCTCTGCTTCTGTGAATGTGAGGCTCCTTCCAGCTGCTTGTAGAAGTCCTCATGAACTACTTCTTACTGGTCAGGCAGCCTAAAGTACCCACTACTATGTCATCTATATTGGTCTGCTTCAATAATCTGGCCTAGCACTTTTCAGGGAGGACTCTCAGCTTGGTAGATCACTTGAAGTGTGCTTCTCTCCTTTGCAGCATGCTGGCAGTCTTTTGAGGAGTTAACTTATGCCAGGCTTCTATCATGCAGTTGTTGCTTTCAGATAAGTTGCTGGAAGGCAGAGGGTTGTTTGCAACTGAAACGGCAACCATGATATTTTAATTTGTTTATTGCTGTCATTTTAGACCTGGGTTTTTTTTTTTTCAATATCCAGGAAAAGCAGCTGTGCAGGCTTTTAATCCTTGGATAAAATTCACCTTTGCTGTGATTACTAAGCGGTATTGACAACTGATAATGACAGAGAAGCTGGCAAGTAATAACTAGTGATGATTTTGCAGGTGGCTTCCCT
>NW_009695013.1:882-2416 GCF_000703405.1 Apaloderma vittatum | reverse complement strand
ATGCTCACTCAGGAAGGGCAGCACCTACCCAAGTACTTGGTTCTCACATTCCTGAGACAGCATCTCCAGGCAGGAGGCTGAGAGATGGTTAGCCACGCTGGGCTCTAGTGCTGAGCGATCAGACTGCTAGCCAGGAAATCATGCGTTAAGAGGGTGCCTTTGGAGGAACAAGGCACTCTTCTGAGATGAAACTCTAGGGGCTGAGGTGGACAACAATGAATAGAGAACTAAAAATAGATGAAGAGAGAAAAATGAGGGCATTAAAAGCAAAAGGAGAGCAACAGAACTCTTAAAAAAATGGGAAACTTGAACCCAAGGCAGAAGATATGTCACGGACACAATACTCTGGGCCGTGATTACAGGTGATGCAAACACAACGAGTTCACCTAACACCATAGCGGGGGTCACTCCTACACAGGTTGCCACATGCAGAAAGGGATGATTTCTCCCCAAAATGGTTAGACACCCCCTTCAGTTCCCCAGAGACCCCCTGAAAACTGGAAGAGGGAATGTGCACAATGCCCACGAGGCTCAGATAAAGCACGTACGTGTTTGAAGGAGGTGTGGGGAGCAGCGCTGGCTCCTGTTTCCTCCAGGAACTCATCCCAATTGAAGTCTGCGTCCTCGATGCTGGAGCCCTCATCTGTTCAACAGGGAAAAAAAAAAAAAAAAGAGAAAGAAAAGCAGTCTAAAACATAGCCAAAGACGGCAAAAGCTGTGTTCAGGAGTTCGGGTGAGAATAGAAACCAGTACAAACATCAACACAATGGCAAATGGAGAGCTTGTGTTAAAGATCTGTTTTGACCGGCTTTTACTTGGCTTTCAGCAGATTTCAGGACTTCAGCAGCCAACACTGACACCAGACATGACTCTGCTTTCACAGCAATGCGGGAAGGCTGAGAGATGGTTTCCGAGAGCCACACTGGGCTCTAGTGCTGAGCGATCAGACTGCTAGCCAGGAAATCATGCTGCCAGTCCACTGTCACAAGAGTGCCATGGCCTTGCTTGTGGCCCAAAAGTGGGTCCCCCAGTACTGTTAATTACACCAGTCTTAGTGATGATATCAGAAGCTGCTTCTGTTGGCTGGGAAGTGTGTGGAGTCAACGCTCCAACCCTTCAGACTGGGGAACCTCATTTTCAGTCCTGACACCCCTCCTCTCCTTTCTCAGCAAGCCTCTACCCAAAAATCTCAGGCGAGTCCCCCCATGCATCCCTCCTCCCCCGAGACTATAGCTGCTCTCCCCTAAATTCTCAGGCATCCCTCACCAGACTACTATTGCCTCTTGCTCCCTGCACTTGACCCTGCCCCATTTAAGATGTGGGGCTCAGCACCACGCCTCCCCCACCTGCACCACTGCCCTGCATAATCCTTCCCCACAGCAAAAAAATTGACATTAACTACTCTTTCTTTATCTTGTTTTTATAACCATGCTGAGCAGAGCAGAGCCGAGGCCTTAAATCATCAGGGAAACGCACACAGCAACAATTAAAAATAAAGCATCTTTCGCTTATAGAAAATCATCCAAATCTGATT
>NW_009695013.1:0-487 GCF_000703405.1 Apaloderma vittatum | reverse complement strand
ACACAGAACTTGGGGAGAGTAAAGTTCTATCTGGGAGTTCAAAGAGGAGCACTGAGCTGTCAATACTGTTAAACACTTTGCACGCTCCTGCATCAAGTCTGAGGTCTGATACCTTGCCTTAAACTCAGATAACCTGCTTAAACATGAAGATGTAAATCAACATCTACTCAAAGTGGCTACAAGATGACTTTTCAACTCAGCAAGATCAGGAATCATCCAATCCCATGACTGCAACCTGAAAACAGACAAAATTCACCATAAAGTAAGGGATGGGCTTTGGTTTGCTTCTTGCCATCTCTCCAAAAACCTCCAGGCACAGAAACTCACTCTACTGGAGATACTCGATCCAAAAATGACCAGCCACACCTTAACCAAGGTAGGAGCCTGGTGCTAAAATTGCTAAGAGTTTCCCTCATCTACATCATGCAGGCAGGCAACATCAGAGACTTTTCTCAACTGTAGTATCTGCAACCCAGTGGAGTTAATG
>NW_009695012.1:39998-43948 GCF_000703405.1 Apaloderma vittatum | reverse complement strand
CTCCCTACTCGGTCATCCAGACCACACTTCCAGGACCCACCTGAACAGCTCCACGTGTTTCTTGCACTGGGGAGCCCATAGTTGGACACGGAGCTGTAGGTGCTCTCAAAGAGTAGAGGGGGAGAATTGTATGCATTCATAAATACCTCAATTACTATTTACTATTAATGTCATTGCTAAAATAATATTTGCTTAAGGAGAAAGTAACCTTTGACTTTGAGAAGTATTAAAAATAGAGCAATTTGCAAGCAGAGAATGACTGACAGTGGGAGAGGTAAAGAACACTGCTTAAATAATATATGTAAACCTGTAACTCAGCCTGACACAAATTCATTTCTCTTGCTATGACACACAGATGTAATCCAATCAATGAGACAGTCTGTGCAGCAAAGCCATTATTTAAACAAAGCTGGCTTGGCTTAAAAATGCAATAATTTGGGACAATTTAGGACCGGTATCATGTGCCATTTTGCATTGTGATGTGCTGAGCGATCCAACATTGATTTCGAAATAAAAAGCCAGCAACATTTTGATAGTTCATAGATTTCCCTCTTTTCTCTTTGTTTCCAGAATCTCCCAATGTGTTAAATAGTCCAGAAGCTTTCACCTCTGCTCACCCCACCGTGTTTATTATCAATAAAAGCCAAATTGGAGTCCCTTCTTAAAAGGCAGGCGAGCAACAAGAACACGCAACTACTGAAATGCAGCTTGAACAACAGTGCTCTCTCCCTTTTTGCACTAAGTACCTTTTTTCTTTTTTTTTTCCCCCAAAATATATTTGATCACTGCCTCCAAATCCATTACGAAAGCTGTACAGAACAGCAGTGAACATGGGAGAAAAACGATTTCCTGAGTCACCGGATGGGACTGCACTTAAGGCACAAGACGGGGAGTTGGGAAACTTTGGTTCAGCCCCTACTCCCATCCATAAAGGACCAGGGCTGCTCCTGGAATTACAGATCAGCAGATGCTCAAGCTGTTTGTGAGATCAAGGCCAGAGGAGTGCAGAGCTCTACGTGATCAATCCCTTAATTTTCTTGGGTCTTCATTCCCCATCTGTAAAACAGGAGCAATTATTCAGCTTTTCTCTTGTCCTTTTGTTTGCCCTGTTTAGTTGCGTTATGGCCTCTTTTAATCGATCTGGGCACTGCTGAGTCCCTGGTTGAGGCTGAAGCACCAATTCATTACCATAACGCACATAAGAAACAGTGATATCGCACCAGCTGGATAATCCAAGATGCTTTCTTCACCTCTGGCTTTTGTAGCTTCCCTTATCACAGAAAGCACTGAGTTATCTCCATTTAACAGATGTTGCTGTGCCACCTACCACTGGTTAAACTGGTGAAACACCACGGTGACTGCGCAATAAGTAGACAGGACTAGAGGCTCTTCCAGTACATCTCTAAAAATGTAATCTGATGTAAAAGCCCCGACTAAAGCAAAAAGACTCTTTTATTGATTTACAATGGAATTTCAGCACTGCGCTTTGAATGGAAAGAAAGCTGAATTGTATCTACGGATGCAGTTTGACTCCAAACGTCTCTGGAAAGACAGCACGTGCTCGCTAAGATCTCATAATTGCAAGATGAAATCCATTTCTCATATGCTACTTTGTTTCAGAGATGAAGATCAAAGTCCTAGGGGTTTATTGCTCTGCGAAACAGCAATTGTGAATGCGCTGCAAAACAATGCCAACCCAAAAATACGACAGCTCTGAAGCGACTACAATCCAAAAGGGATTTTGGAGTTTACCCTGTGAAGCACCGAAAGAGCTATTCTAAAGTGAAAAGAAGTTTTTGAGGACTTCTGCCTTCAAAAAGTCTTCCTGTCATGAAGTGCCAGTGCTGGCTCGTCTCAAATAATCACATGGAACAGCCAAAATTACGCTTTTTACTGTCATGATGCAACCGAGAGCAGGTCTCCCCGTGCTGTTCCTGGGCGAGAGCTGTAACACAGAACAGATCTAGCAATAACTCAACAGGAGGTAGATCCTTGCTGCTCCTGGCAACCTGTCTTGACGGGTTTGGCAGCCCTCAAAACTGGCTAAAAACTATTTAGTAGAGTTGGGGGACTGTTCCCTTAGCAGATGGCCCTGTGCCTCCCCAAAACTCAAAGGAATGTGCTGCTACAGAGTAACAAATAAAAATCATAGAACAGTTTGGGATGGAAAAGACCTTTAAAGGTCATCTAGTCCACGCCTTGCAATGCGCAGGGACGTCTTTAACCTCATTCTATGATCTTCAACTAGATCAGGTTGTTCAGAGCCCGGTCCAACTCGAGCTTCAATGTTTCCAGGGATGGAGCATCTACGACCTCTCTGGGCAATCTGTGCCAGTGTTTCACCACCCTCATGGGGAAGAACTTCTTCCCAACGTCCACTCTGAGCCGACCCATCTCCAGCTTCAATCCATTCCCTCTAGTCCTGTCACTGCTTGACATCCTTCTTACCAGAGGGAGCTGAAAACACAATTATTACTGAAAACTCAACTAGTTAAGTACAATGACTTGAAAAGAAGGCTCGAGACAAGACAGGGAAGTTGAGCCAATGAAGAAAAGTGCTTTTTCCCAATTGCATTGAGAGGCAACAGGCAACCAGGATGAGATTCCTCAGAGAATCGTTCAACTTGGAAAATACCTTCTGCTTGAGATCAGAAGCTGGAGGGTCCCGTTGCTGCTCCAGTTATATATAGTAAAGGCCGTTGATGATGACCTCAAAACACAGATAACTGAGTTTTCTCTGGGAGATACTGATTTCAAACAAGCCCGAAACACAGACCTGGAGTAGGAACCAGCAGTGATAGGGATCGTCAGAAAGGCTGAATTTTAATACCATTCCACTCCTCTCCTGAGGGAGCCTAATAGCTTTTCATGATCAGGAAGAAAGTTAATAGACAAACATTGTTATTATTAAACTAGATTAAATTTGGAACCAGCACCCTTGACAAGCAGCCCTTTAAGGTGTAATCTGAGAATCACAGCAGGTAAAAATAAAAATATAAAAAGTCTGGCCTCAGTTATATTGTAAAACCGGGTTATAATAAGCTCCCATGAGCTGAGGGAAACAGCAAATTGCAAGCTGATACAGCAGCCGATAAAAGCACAAGCTGAGGATGTCTCTCTTAATCAGGATGGAAGAAGACAGTCAGGCCTGAGGATGTCTCTCTTAATCAGGATGGAAAAAGACAGTCAGGCTGAGCTCAACCTGCCCGCACCCCATCGCAGAGCTACGCCATTAATTCTGTGATGGGGAGAACAGGTTTCATGCATTACTTGTCTTCTACATCCTCCGTTTTCCCTTTAATTAGAGCCACTTGTAAGACAAAGCCTTGGGAAGAAGCTGCAGCAAAATGTCTTGAGTTTCGATCTGGTTTGTTCTTTTGATGGTTTATTTACCTTGAAAACAACAGGTGCTTGCTATTCCCTACGCATGTTTCTATTCCTCATTTACCAAATCCACTCCCGCATTGGCAAACTCCACTCAGAATGCTGTTGTCAGAGTTAAAAAAGCTCTGCCTGCCATGAAGGCAGGATTTCTCACTCAACCAGGGGTCCCAAAAGGAGAAGCGTGCCCCAATTTTCCCCACCTTGTGCTAAACTCATCCTCTTCTTTTCACCATTTTTAAAGCAAACGCCCATTTTCAGAAAGGAAGCATGGGTTAAATGCACTCATCCAAAATTAACCCCAACCACCATAAAATGTTGTGGGACAGGACAAGGAGTGCACATGGGCCAAACCCTGACCAGATCATCGATCTCTCAGATGTACATTACTGTCCATTATCTACGATTGCCAATATTACCTTCAATTTTGCTTTTTGTTTTTAACTCATTAAATTTTTCAGACAGAAGGCTTGCAAACATCAAAAATCCTAATGCAGGGTTCTCCACGACATGACTGATCTGCACGGCTACCACTCCAACTCCCGTGAAAACTCCTCATCCAATATCTT
>NW_009695012.1:34985-39967 GCF_000703405.1 Apaloderma vittatum | reverse complement strand
TCAGCAGGGTGAGCTGGAGGAATTGCTCTGTAGTTCCTTGTGGTTTATAAATTAGAAGGATCTAAACTGTGAATGCAACATTTATCTTTACCATAACCAGCTGATGTTAAGAAAATCCTAGGTACAGATCCTGATCTAACGTAGAAAAGTAGCAAAGAGCAGCTCATACTCCCAAACTGACCCAAGAGGACTCACTGGTTGTTGCTCTTGGGCTTGTTTGCTAATTCTGCAGGTGGCATTTTAATTCAAGTCAAAGCAGTTAGGCAGGGAAAAAAACCCTCCCCAAACCAATGATCAAATACAGAAGGAACGAAGACTTCGGAAACGGGACATGAATGTGCAATAGGATTTTATCATATGGATAGTTCTCATTCTTTGCAGTCCTCATGGTTGGGTAAAGTTGCAAAGCCAAGTCCTTCAAGTACAGCTCAGTCATCTCTTCCAAACAAAGCTCTCCCCAAAATTCAAACTCTTCTAATCAGAACAAAAGAGACACCACGGGCTTTTTAACACAGGAAGGCGACAATTTGATATGAAGAAGCAGAACTCAGGCTGCTTCTTACAAAAGATATTATGTCCTCATGTGTTGCCTGGTCTAGTCGAGAGGTGGCGTCCCTGTCCAAAACAGGGAGGTTGGACTAGATGATCTCTAAGGTCCCTTCCAGCCTAGGCCATTCTATGATTCTATGATAAACCAAAACCTAACCACCAGGTTGCTTTTTCCAGCTCATATCTTTCACAGCGATGTTATGTCTCTTTTTCTTTTTTTTAAAAAGAGTGAGTTCTGTCATCTAAAAATAACAAAATGTTCAGAGCAATCATCTAATAATTATTGATCATCACCCTGAAACTGCAGCTGAAGCCTCTGTGCTGCCTGTGTGAGCATTACCGTGCAGGCAGAGCCCAACCCTGGGTGAGTACGGCTGATCTGAGGTACTGGCTGGTCAGTTCTGATTTTCAGATAATTAATCATCATCTTGGTTATTGTTTTTCACCCCAAAATGTAGACTTGGGGATTGCACAACACGCTAAATGGAGCGACGCGCTTAACAAGACAAATGGATTTTATTGACTTAATCACGACGAGTAACAACTCAATATCTCATTTCTTCATAGCCGGCTAGAACAAACTCTGGGGGCATGAGGAGAAGATGTAAAACACAGTCTATAAATTGTGAGAGTTTATTAAAGAAATGCCAATGGAAACTGCTTCAGGATTGAATGACCATGTTCTGCAAGGTTTCCACAGCAAGTGGGCAAAATATTGACCTATAACAAATGAGGCAAGCAATCTGCAGATAATTTATCAGAGGAAAGTCCATAATTTTTCTCCTTCAATTGACGGGATTATTATTATTCTTCAGCGCTGTATTTGCTGGGACAGGAAATAGAAGTTCACCACATTTTTTGAGTCTGTTGTTCAGGTGGCCACTTGCTTATGTCACAGCACCTGCTGCATCTCTCCTTCCCTAAATTAGCTGAGAGCATTGTAGAAAGAGCAACCTCAGCTCAGATTTGTCAAATTTGGGCCCTAACATTGACAGCTCCAAGGATTATTCCTCCAAGACTTACGGAACGTTGTGGGGGTAGAAGGAGTCTGTTCACACCCACCGATCTACCCAAAACCTGAGCTATCCCCATCACACCCAGGCACCTGGGATATGCTGCCCTGCTTGCAGGAGATGGACTCTCTATAGGGATCATCCTCCAACTGAAAGAATGAGTGGAATTATCGCTTATGATTTAAGGTTAAACATAAAAATCCAACAGTTCAAGAGGAATGGTGGAGGTCCTGCTGACAGCACAGCTCTCCACCTTGGCTGCAATGTGGACAAGCTCTTGACAAAATTTCTCAGCACGTTGTCCAGAGCAAAGAAAGACAAGAAATCTCCGACCTCTACTTTCTGTAGAAGAGAGCACAAACTTTCCTATAAAATCTCTGTTGCAAATGACTGCTCAGAAGAGAAAACCATAGAAAAGCCCCCAATGGCCTCGTGCAGAGTGGGGCAAACGCTCAGGGGTGACTGGATGAGTGAAAATCCTGGGAGAGAGCCTCCGCGCCACATTACCCAGGTGCACAAACATGCACAGAGAGGATTCAATGAGTGAGATCAGTGAAAGAGGATAAAGCAACAATTAAGTGCAAAGTGTTAAAGTACAAATTGCACCTGCTAAATATTAGCAACGAGCCTCCAAATTACCGAGACTGAAACGGCTTCTTTGAGATAACTTAATGCCTGCAATTCAAAGCTAAAACTTTAAAATCACAACCAAAGAGCTATTATGTTGATTTGTACGCAGTGAGCCAGAGGAACACTAAATAAATGAGGAAAAAAAAAAACCAGGAAAAAAAAAAGAGAAAATGCTTCTAACAATTTCATATATTCCTCTCAGGGGTCCACAATGATCAAGGTGAAAGTAACTTCTGTTCTGCTCTTATTTACGGACAAATACAAGCAAGACCCATTTTTCTTTTTTTTTAAATGGTTTACGAAATTTCCAAAGAGAAGTGAACCCTGAAGATGACCACACACGCTAACTTGGGATATTTACTGTTTCTAATGGGCCAAATTATCCTGCTGGTGATTAAGACTCCAGCCTCAAAGGACTGGCTGTGTTTCAGCCTAATAACAAATGGGCTTTTAACACACCCAGCCCTTAATCTCTAGGACCCTGGACTGGATCCAAATCGAAGGTAAGTGAAAGCATTAGGCAGCTAATGGGGTCTGTTAAATGCCCAACAGTCGCTATCACCTTCAATTATTTTTAGCCCAATTTACGATGGGTTGGGCTAAAATTTGCGACACCTCGGAGCACTGCATTGCCTCTCCTTGTGCTCTCCTGGGATGGATTTCTTCTCTAAAGAAGCTTTTTTCTGAAGGCTGTAAGAGCTTCTGTGCCATGATCAGAGCAGAAGCAATTTTTTTTTCTAAAAAAAGTGTTTTTCCAACAGTTTGAAGAAAGAAGATACGAAGGTGATCCTCACTCACCTCTCCTTAGCCTCATTTATTTGCCTCCTGGCTGTTGCTCCTGCCCTTAAAGGAACTGCCTCGAAGACTTACAACAGCATCACGTAGACAGCAGCCAGAGCAGCTTCCAGTCCATCCCGTCCTCCCATGTTAAATAGTCACATTTCTAAAGAAAAATTCATTTCTGGGTTTCTATGAGGAATTCAGAACTGAATATAAAGGTCATATCTTGGACACAGAGCAGGGTAATGGCCTGCATTCCTTACAAACCAACAAATTAGGTTTCTTCTTGCAGGAAGGTTGGACTAGATGATCTCTAGAGGTCCCTTCCAACCCCAAACATTCTATGATTCTTGCTGTGATTGCTTTCAAAGGCTTGAGAAGCCTTCCTATGCAAAGCAATTGAGAAGGTCTACAGAGGCAAGCTGGAGGGAGCAGGTACAAGGAGATGAGAGTTCTCCTTCTTGCTGCACCAGGTGATTAGTCGCTTCTCCTACACCTTTGCTTTTCCATCCATATAAAAAGGGATAGTGAGTCCTTCCAAACACACAACCTGCCCGGTGCTTCACAATCTTTGCACGGAAGCCACCTTAGAAATAAGCTGTCCCCTTTTAAATGCCAGCACGCAAACCAGCCAAGACGCAAAAGCTCAGGATTATTAGCAAGTGGTTAAGGGGACATCCACTGTGCTTCTAGCTTTAGGATGAACCAAGTGAATACGAGCAACAGACACTGAATGAACAGTTTACGCCAAGCTCTTTCAAGCACACCAAGCCCAAAAATAAAGTTTTACCAAACTCCAAGGCCGTGAAATCAAACTTTGCAATTGAAAGGGAACAAGGTTAACATGGATTTAGACACCCACACAATGCAAAAGTGCTTATCAATACCCACTGAGAATATTCTACTTACAAACACCATCCGCTCGCTTTGTGTCGTGTATGGTTAGGAGACACGTGCCAGCGAATGTAGGTCTTGTCAGAGGATTTGCGTGTGCAATGCTTTCCACAAAGCCTCCGCTTTCAGCCTCACCCAAAATCATCTCTCTCATTTATAGCCCGAGCATTTCAATGCCACTCTACAGGTAGCAAATTGAAATGTTCACTCCTCCATTGCGGGGAGATTGAATCTGAGACGCATGCGGCAATAAGAATGAAGCAAGACATCAATAGCACACGGCAAAGCTCTCACCGACGACAGCAATGATGTCGGATGAATGATTTGAGCATTTGTTAAAACTTCTGCCATTGTGAAAGCAGCCTATTATTTTCCCAGTTGTGCTCTGAAATGCCTCAATCACTGCCACAACAACTGAGTAAGGAATAATACAGTTCATTTTCGATTGTTTTTGTTCAATAGATACACTAATGTACACCCTATCTCCCATTGTTTCATCAACAACATCACTAATATTCTTTTCTCACCCCTTTTTCTGATATCATGTCGTTACACTGATGACTCCTCCAGCTGCGTACATCTTTTAAACGTCGCCAATAACATCCTGTAACACGACATGCGGTTCCATTCAGGCCTGGCTTTGTAAAGAAAAACACGATGCGACAGCACTCATCCAAACTCAATGCACATCAGCGACCGCAAGAAAGGAGCTCTCAAATCACCACGCTCAGCCCCAGGACACGCTGCAATGTATAAAGTCCTGTCACAGCAGCTTAGAGGAGTGAGGCTTTGCTTTTTCACAAGCTGGAGAAACGGACCCATGTGAACCTCACGAGGTTCAATGAGGCCAAGAGCAAGGTCCTGCATGTGGGTCAGGGCAACCCCCAGTATCAGCCCAGGCTGGGAGATGAAGGGATTGAGAGCAGCCCTGCAGAGAACGACTTGGAGGGACTGGTGGATGAAAAGCTGGACATGAAGTGACAATGTGTGCTCATAGTCATAGAATCCTAGAATCATGGAATCACAGAATGTTGGGGGTTGGAAAGGTCCTCTGGAGATCATCTCATCCAACCACCCTGCCAGAGCAGGGTCACCCAGGTCAGACCCACAGGCACA
>NW_009695012.1:33881-34563 GCF_000703405.1 Apaloderma vittatum | reverse complement strand
GAGGGGCAGGAGAACCTCCCCAGCCCTGCTGGACACACTTTTCTTAATGCCCCCCAGGATCCCACTGGCCCTCTTGGCCACAAGGGCACAGTGCTGCCCGAGGGACACTCACTGCCCACTGGCACTCCAAGTCCAGAAATCCAACCGCATCCTGGGCTGCGCCACAAGAAACGTGGACAGCAGGGCAAGGGAGGTGATTCTCCCCACCTGCTCCACTCTGGCAAGACTCCACCTGCAGCTCTAGGGTCCTAAGCATAAAAAGGACATGGACCTGCTCGAGCAGGTCCAGAGGAGGCCACAAAGATGTTCAGAGGGCTGGAGTACCTCTGCTATGAGGACAGGCTGAGAGAGCTGGGGCTGTCCAGCCTGGAGAAGAGAAGGCTCTGGAGAGACCTTATAAAGGCCTTAAAGGGAGCTTACAGGAAAGATGGGGACGGTCTTTTTAGCAGGACCTTTTGTGACAGGACAGAAGGTAATGGTTTTAATCGAAAAGCGAGTAGATTCAAACTAGATGGAAGGAAGATTTTTTTTATGATAAAGGTGGTGAGATCCAGGCACCGGTTAGTCCAGAGAGGTGATGGAGGCTCCTTCCCTGGGGACATTCCAGGTCAGGCTTGATGGGGCTCTGAGCAACCTGATCTGGGTAAAGATGTCCATGCTCACTGCAGGGGGGTTGGACTAG
>NW_009695012.1:14402-33826 GCF_000703405.1 Apaloderma vittatum | reverse complement strand
CCTGCTGATGTCCTATGCCATTGTTAACGTGACCTTGAACATACACTTTCGAACAAGATTTTAACTCATGTCTGTAAAATATCCAGAGGTGTTTCTACGAAATATGGTAGCAGCAGCTCTACCACTATCAGTACATACTTCCAGATATGCAAGGTGGCAACAAAAATTACTTTGGGGAAGGTGGAGGGTGCCAAAAAACCAAACAACAATCATAATCTCAATTATTTTTTCTAATTAACCACAAAATCAAATGTGAGATGATTTGGGACACTGTGGAACATGGTGGGATTGGAGGAAAGATCACCTGGGTTCTTTGGCAGCACAGGTGGGTGTGTTTTTTTTAGTTTGCTTCCAACTAATGCGAAGCACCCTGAACAACGAGCTAGAGTGGCAGGATACTGGCAGGCCACAGTTTTGATTCACATGAAAGGAAAAAGAACGTATTACCTGTAAAAACAACAGGCTGAAAGCCAGAGAAGAGGTGCCAGCATTGAGTGCCGCAGCAGAAGTCAGTACACTGTCAAAAACCTCCCAAGTCTGCACGTTTCCACTGAGTCTTTTAGCATCAAATTAAACTTTTGGTTGCAGGTTTCTCCTCAGAAGGAAGAACGCCCTGCAAAGCTTCCCCCAAACCCAAACTTGTCTCTAATGCCTGCTTCAAGCATGTTACTGCACTGAAGTTTAAAGAAAAAGTCACTGTCTGCTTGGTGGCAGACGTACGGTGCAAACACTTTCCAGAATCCCACCACAATGATACGCGGATCTTGGATTAACAAGGTAGTTTTATTAAGGAAAAAAAACCAAACCCCACAAAAATTATGCTCTTGGGACTGCCCTGAGGAAAGGGGTTGGATGTGAAACATTAGAACTTTTACACCAGCAGAAATAATCTTTTTCTGTCCTGTTCCTGCCTTCAACATCTCAGTCCACTGTCCCTCTCTGGTGATGTGCAGATATCAAAGGCCCAGGACCGAACATCACAGGGATTAAATGAGAACCAGATGGACAGAAGGATTAAAAGATGAGATGAGATCTGCAATATACTGGTTCCTTATGAGAAACACAAGCTACATGGTAACGGCTTTTGTTGGTTTTTCCAAGCTGCCTTTTGAGAGAGGACAGTGAGGAGAGAAGCCTAGGGCTCAAGTTCCCCTCCCGTTGTAACTGCAGAAAGATGACAGAAGTTGAGCAGCTCAAATCTTTTGCTGCTTTTTCAGCCCCCTGTGAAAAAGTGCAAACATGCAGCACCTTTTATATTGGTTAAAAATCCTGCCTGGGGAAATTAGATGCTGTGAGCCCCTAGTACACATCCCAGCTGAGTGGCAGTGGGCCAGAAGTATCCACTTATAGTTGTTTGGAACAATCATTTCCTTTTCACCCAGGATCTTCCCACCATTCTCTGTGAAAGCAAGTATTTTTTTTTGGTTCTGCATTCAAAAACATCATTTCTTCTTCTCCATCTCAGCACGAGCCTGATGGCAGCAGGACAGGGGAGCCTGGTGGGAATGCTGGGTACAATAGCCAGCTGATGAGTGCTCCAGGCACTGCTCCGCCTTTGCACAGAGATAAGAAAGAAGAATTAAGATTGATCTGCCGAAAAGGGATCCTAATGTAACAAGCGAACCCTAATTTAACAAGCAAACAAGGTAAAGACAACAGAACAGACCCTGGATTGATCGTCAAAGGCACAGGGTCCTTAGATCCCTCCCGACCTCATTCTTCAAGATTCCTTCTGTCACTTTGAAAGATTTGTAACCTTGGGACGATGTGTGGGTAACTCTGGAAAACAGGAATTGTTTAGATGTGGTCACACAGAGACACTTCTTGTGTGTCCCTGAAAACATATCAAAACCGAGCATCTACCGGAAAAGGAAAACCAGATACATGAGAAGGAAAAATGCCTTAATATTATTCTATCACTTTGTATAAATCTTTGGAAGGGAAACAAATATGGAGCTGATATGAACAGGAATGAAGATGGGCTGGAAAAGGGAATGTGGCTTAGAATGAGGAATTTAAGCCCGTGGAGATCAACTGAGCCAGAAAATGAGAAAAGCTAGCATGGCTAAGCCAGAATGTGGGTTTTCACCATGGTCCAACTATATAAAACCTCTGCCTCTCCCAGAAAGTTTATGGTTCTAGAGATAGGAATTAATGTCTCCTTTGGAGGGCAATAAATCATAGAATCATAGAATCTTTAGCTTGAAAAAGAACTTTACTATCTCTGAGTCCAACCATTAACCCAGCAATGCCAGCTCCACCACTGAACCATGTCCCCGAGCAGCACATCTACCCAGCTTTTAAATCCCTCCAGGGATGGGGACTCCACCACTGCTCTGGGCAGCTTGGTCCAATGCTTGGGAACCCTTTCAGTGAAGGAAGTTTTCCTAATACCCAGTGTAAACTTGCCCATGAGCAACTTGAGTCCATCTCCTCTTGTCCTGTCACTTGTTCCTTGGGAGAAAAGACTGACCCCACCTCGCTACCCCCTCCTGTCAGGGAGTTGCAGAGAGCGAGGTCTCCCCTCAGCCTCCTCTTCTCCAGCTGAACAGGCCCAGGTCTCTCACACAGAGAATCACACAGAACCACAGAACTGCTGAGGCTGGCAAAGCCCTCTGAGATCATCAAGCCCAGCCCATGACCCAACACCCCCACAGGGCCCCCAAGTCCCCCACCCAGCCTCTCCTTAAACCCCCCCAGGGATGGTGACTCCCCCCTGCCCTGGGCAGAGCATCCCAGTGCCTGAGCATCCTCTCCGTGAGGAAGGGCTGCCTGAGACCCAACCTGAACCTCCCCTGACACAGTTTCAGGCCGGGCCCTCTCATCCTGGGAGAAGAGCCCGACCCCACCTGACTGCACCCTCCCTGCAGGGAGTTGCAGAGAGTGACGAGGTCCCCCCTGAGTCTCCTCTTCTCCAGCTGAACCCCCTCACCTCCCTCAGCCTCTCACAGGACTTGTTCACACTTGTTCTCCAGACCCTTCCTCAGCTCCGTTGCCCTTCTCTGGACACGCTCCAGCACCTCAAGGTCTTTCTAGTAGTGAGGGGCCCAAAACTGAACAAAGGGTTCAAGGTGTGGCATCAAGTCATCACAGACCATCTTCAAACTGTTTGCAAAGAGCAGTTTGGGCATCCCTGGAAGCTCAGGAATACATCGTAGGTTTGTGCAAACCTTGAAGAGCGACGACTTCTTAGCCATGGAGCAGCAGAGGGTTGGTTTTGGAATCTGAAAAACATTGACCTTAGGTGACATATCCAAAGTGAACTAAAGATGAGCAGACAACCTCCCTAAGAAGGGAAACAAATAAACAGAATTTATCTTTCTATCTCATTTAGTCGACACAAAAATAAATTCTATTGCCTCGTTGCAAAATTTCTCTGAGATTCCCTCTCTTTTTCGGAAAGGATCACATTAGCTTTGGCTTTACTACGTGTTAGGTCTCGACTCTCTCCTAGTCCAATCTGCCTCTATAAGACACCAGCCCGTGATCCAAGTGTAGGAGAAGGATCCATATGTTCCCCTGCAGATGCCTTTCACACGCGGCGGCTGCAGCCGTACTCCAAGTTTGCATCGAGGAAACACAGTTCCCTTAAAAAGGCAAAAGGCTACCTTTCTAAGAATAAAAATACACGCTGAAATATTAAAAGCAAGATCTCAAGTCAGCCCATTGCAGGCATCAGAATCAATCTAAATATAGATTAAGATCACATCCCAGCCCTTAGCTATAACGTTTCTGGGGAGCAGAGCAACGGGTGCAGCAATTCAAAATCACTGTTAATGTACAAAAACACCTCTAAGAAACTGGGAATTTCTGTGATTCTAGGCAAAAAAAGCCGTAAATTGGAGTACATTAGGAAAATAACTGCTGCACTGGTCTTATCTTTTTTTACTTTTAATGGTCTATTTCGTCTCCATCAGCAAAGAACTACTCTAAAGTAATTGCTCTAAATGACTCTTTGAAGACACATCTCTGTTTGCAAACCTCATCAAGTTACATGTTAGACGAGTCCCAAATCTTCACTTCTTAATTTACAGTAAGAATGAACAAACAGAAGGAACTTAACACAGTAATTACTGTTAGCACAGCTCACAGAGGTGACTTGCTGGCCCTCTTGCTATCACCAACACTCAGAGGGAGGTTCTTGTCTCACCCAGTTCTGGTTTTACTTAGGATTTAAGGAATCCAGGCAGGGACTTTACAGTAACAGTGCCAGCTCGGAGGCCAGCAATGCAGCCAAGTGCATTTCTCATCAAATAGCAGCAATCTGAGAGATCCAAAACCCTGCAGTTCCTTCTCAGCACTGCATTCACCAACAGTTCTTAAAGCCAACGACAACCCAATGGCACCAACGCTCGGCTCAAGCCTAGTGAACAAGTACAATCACCTTACAGAATCACAGAGAATCATAGAATGACCTATATTGGAAAAGACCTTTAAGATCATCAAATACAACTGTCAACGCCAGGTCCACCACTGAACCATGTCCCTGAGCACCACATCTACCCAGCTTTTAAGTCCCCCAGGGATGGGGACTCCACCTCTGCCCTGGGCAACCTATCCCAACGTCTGACAACACTTTCAGTAAAGAAATTCTTCCTAATATCCAATCAAAACTTCCCTTGGAACAACTTGAGGCCATTTCCTCTTGTCCTATCACATATCTGGCAGAGGTTGCCCAGGGAGGCTGTGGATGCTCCATCCCTGGAAGTGTTCAAAGCCAGGCTGGATGGAGCCTTGAGCAACCTGATCTAGTGGGAGATGTCACTGCCATGGCAGGGGGGTTGGAACTAGATGATCTTTGAGGTCCCTCAAATCATTCTACGATTATATGATCACTTCTTGCATGGGAGAAGAGACTGACTCCCCCTCACCACTCCCTCCTGTCAGGGAGTTGCAGAGTGTGAGGTCTCCCCTCAGCCTCCTTTTCTCCAGCTGAACAGCCCCACTCACACTTGTTCTCCAGACCCTTCCCTGGCTTCATTGCCCTTCTCCAGACACACTCTAGGGCTTCGATGTCCTTCTTGTAGTGAGGGGCCCAAAACTCAACATGGCCTTAAAACAAGTGCCCTGTTTATTCTAGATTCCAGAAGAAGCTAGTATGGGTTTTCAGAGTGCTCCTCATCCAGTAATTCACACAAGGGAGGCTGAATCATCCCAGGACATGAATAAAGATGAGAACATTTAACACCACAACAGACTTTTTACCATGTAAACGGCGACACGGATAAGAGTCAGATCAAAAGTGTTTATTCCTTCGCGATGTAGCTCGGCATATAGTTCATTACAAAAACCAAGAGAAAGATTTGAACTGCCAGCAATATATTCCATTACCTGCAGCAAGCAAAAAAATAAACTTTAAGAGTCAAAAGATTTAATGGGGTAGTATTTCCCTTTAAGTACACGCTAGAACGGAAAACAAAATAGAGGGTGCTCATTCTAACCTCAGTCACTAATACAAACTGAGAATACATTTCACTTTGAGATCTATACATGCTGCAGAATTATATTGTAGAAAGGCGTCGGACAGACTTGCAAGCTTTTCCCATTTTATCTTTTAACACAAACTTCTCAACTCTACAGCAGTTTGTAAATAAAGACAGGTTGCCCTCCAGGGTGCCAAGCCTGGTGACATTACTGAAAAATGACAAGATTGAGGTGCATTTGAAAAACTGCATTACTTGGCTCTCTACAAACACACGTGTCGAGGTTGGGGTTATCTTTCTTTATAGACGTGGAGCCCCGATCTGCTCTTACGAAATAAATATCCCCACCCCAGGGTTTGTAAAGTGGCTGCATACGCTCGGCAAGATGTGACACTCCGCAGACAAGGTCTTAAAAAACTATTGTTCGTGACGAAAACACCCATCTGCACCTCGAGCAGGAGCACTGCCCGGACCTGCCCAAGTACGCCCAGAGCGCTCTCAATTCCATCGGCTTCAGATCGGCATTTTTATCGAGCTGGCGGGTCCCCGCGAGCTGTTGGCAGCTTTGGGGCAAAAGTTGCTGGCAGAGCTTCGACAGGCTCCTTCGCAGCTTTTTTGATTGATGGCTAATGCCATCAACCTGAAGCGACCTAGAAAAACCATCAAATCCAGCTCCTTCATTAGGCTTCGCTGATGGGATTGGGAATACGGCCACAGACTTGGCAGCTGATGATAGATCACATAAGTAAGGAGGTTGGGAGCTTTTGCAAAGAACAGAGCTCCTGTGCTCTATACTCTTGGACTGTTGGTGGATATTCCTGAATTTTCAAGTACTTGAGAACTTAAATAGTTTCCTTCCAGTTCAGAAGGACGAGCCAGCTCCATGTTAGCTTCAAAATCCAGGGAGATGGGAAACATTTCACAAAATGGGGGGAAAAAGAAGAAAAAAGTTGTTATTTTTAAATCAGTTTATAAACTACCTGCCCCACATAAGGGCAACTCTCTCTTAATCTCTCTTTTTTGCACCAGCCAGTATAGCACAAGTGTAAATTGCAACCACCACGGCTTCCTATCCCAAGCTGAGATTTCAGAGCCCTCACTGTGTCAGAATTTTAGTTCCTATTTAATTCCAGCAAAAAAGGATTTAATTCTTACAGTTCTGAAGACATGCTCCATGTGGCCCAGGAGTAATCAGCACTCGGAGAGCTGCTCTGGCTTTGGAGCAGTCACCACAGGCGTGTTGGTTTCTGGGTGGCAGATGATGAGCATGGAGGGACCAAGTGCACCCAGTGAACCTCGGCTGGTGCTCAACACATCCCCTCCTGATCTCCACGCTCGCTGCATCATGCCAGCGTTCCTCCCAGCGGGCAAATTTTGGAAGTAAAACCACGTAGCTCGACTGAAAATCCTCCTACCAGGGAGGAGGAGAGAGGAGAGGGGATGAGACGTGAAGACCCGGTGAGAAAAGCAGATGCGTTAAAAAAGAGATGGTGCTCCCATTGGGAATGAAGGCGTCAATCTAAGGCGGGGAAGGGATGGACCGGGTGGAAAGTGTCTCTGATGTCTTGTATAGGGATTATTGTTACCGCACTAGACTAGTTTAGTCAACTGATCCCCACAACCTCAACCGTGGGAAGTCCTGGTTAGGGATGCAAAGGACCGTATTGCTTTTTTTTGGGTGCAGCTTGTTATGCAGTAGCTTAAATAACTCACAGATTATTGTGAATTATAATTATTATTATTACTGGGAACATATTATTAAAATTCCGTGGGGTCCACCTCACGGCATCACAGATCCATAGGATGGACCACAGCCCTAGCTCTCTGTTCCTGGAGCATAAAAATTCTGGTGTCCTGCAAAGTATATTTGTTCTATTACAAATAAACCACAGCTTTCCACGCTACGAACCTGGACAGTCGCTTCCAAACCAGGTACCCTTTGGTAAGGCGTGGGCAAGTGCCCTTTTTCAAGCCATTGAGGAAATTTTTAGTCTGCTCACAACATATTAAGACAGTCACAACCACACTCATAGGGCTGCGTCAAAATAAATGACCAACAGCTTTGCAGACCTAAAGGCACTGAGACCTTGGCACAAAATAACACTGTCACGTAGTCAGGCATCAATGAAGCTACAAGTCACGTTGGAGTTCAACCCTGGTCATAGAAAGTTATTTTCTTGTGAAAGATAATATTAATTTGAAGTTATGCTGCCAACAATACTCAAATCCTAACAATGCTGTTTTTAACTGAGATATATAATGTAAAATTTTAGTCAGGTACAAAGTTTTCTTTCTTCCTCACTATGTGCAATGTGAACTACTACACTTTCAGACAAATATAAATAGAGAAATAAGAAAAGTATTTTAATTAATCCCCTCTACTAGCCAATATCTCATAAATCGATTGACAGTGAGATTGCCTGCCCATTCAGAGACGTCATACTGAGACAAAAATTCTGAGCTCATCAACTTTGCTGCTGTTTTGTCATCTCATCTCACAATTTAGATCATAGATCATAGAATGGCCTAGGCTGGAAGGGACCTTAGAGATCATCTAGTCCAGCCTCCCTGTCATGGGCAGGGACGCCACCTCTCGACTAGACCAGGCAACACATGGGGACCGAGAGGGAATCGAACCCGCGACCTCGGTGTTGTCATTGTTGTCAGCACCGTGCTCATTTTAGTCATTTTATCTCACTTTGCATATCCACGCCATGGTCTTTTTACAAGAAAAAGGCATTGAACTCGATGATCTTAAAGGTCTTTACCGTTTAAATGATTCATGGTTCTGTATTACTTATTGGTAGTTGTTAAGTTTTGCAACATCTGAGATGAATTAAATTACTCATCGTTTATAAGCCACGAAGAGGAAAATCAAGCAACACATCTGTACAACGATAGGCAGGGGAGAATGATGGAATTAAGACCACGAGACCTGTTTTCCATGCAAAGACTACACAAAAAGGAAAGGCAAGTCTTCGGGAACTATTTTTTCAGAGGTGGGAAGAAGGTCACTCCAGTTTGCTTGAGGAAAGAGGATTATGATGAGCTTTCTTAAAGAAGCCCATCCTCAAACTGGCCCTTTCCCTGTCACTTCAGTTTGCATAAAGGGGAAAGAACAAGAACAGAAATCTGAATTGGGGAGGAAAATGCCCTTCTACACAATGCAATTAGGGTCTGTTCTATAAAATTCCAGTAAAGCCAACAGAAGGGCAAGCAAAGATTTTCCCATTAGAGTAAAGCCAATACACATTTTCAGCTCAGTACAAAATAAAAAGACATTTTCAGACACCTCGGAACAAAAGCTTTCGTTTTAACAACCCCATCTCCTGCTTAGGACAACTTTATTAGCTTAAAACCACTGCTCAACTCTGCCCTTTGGCTCCCCAGTCACCGTGCCACTTAGCACGGAGAATAATAACGAGCAACACAATGGAACATTATTTCTCTCCCCGCCAGTCTCTAGGGAAGAGTAATCATCTCTGTACTGTCATCGCTAATGCAAACTACCATCGTTAATCCACTGGGACTCGGAATAAAATGCGCAGGGAGATTTGTTTTGCTGTTGCCCACCCTTTCTTCCTTCTCTTTTCGCAACCTGCAGAAATCTCCGAGACGTTATTAAGCCCCACTGACACCGAAACATGAAACAAATGAGGCAGACAGATAAACACAGCCTGCAAAACCTCTCGCCAAGGTTAACCACAGCGCACACTACACGCGAGCCTACTTTGTGGTGGGATGCTATTAAATTGCTCAGTTGCCTTAAGACGCCACTATTGTATTATAAGGGTTGATTCACCGATTGAATTCCAAGCCATGAAAGCGTAAATACAGCGTAAGTGGTTTTACCCACTTCGTACCGTCCGCAAACATTTGTTGATGCGGCGAAAATTAACGATATTCTGCAACAACCTTATGTTTTTAAGCTGCGTGAAATAAAGCCATCAAACAAAATAAGGTTTGATTCTTTGTTTTTGCTAACAAGCAGGGTTTCAGTAATGACACATAAATAGAGATGTGTCAGATAATCTCGCTTTGAACAGTCAAGATCTAAGCTGTAATGTCTTTGTTTCACACCAAAATATTAGGTACGTGCATTTTATGAAGTTTGTTCCACTACAGATGAAAAGCAGAGACGGTTTCAAGTTGCATAAAAAAAAGGTTTCATCCAAAAAAATTAATTTAGCAAGTTCAAGAAGACCAATGGCATCCTGGCTTGTATTAGAAATTTTGTGACCAGAAGAAGAAGGGAGGTGATTGTCCCTCTGTGCTCAGCACTGGTGAGGCCACACCTTGAGTATCGTGTTCAGTTTTGGGCACCTCAGTGTAAGAGAGATCTCGAGGTGTTGGAGCGAGTGCAGAGGAGGGCAACAAAGCTGGTGAAGGGCCTGGAGAACAGACCTTATGAGAAGCAACTGAGGGAGCTGGGTCTGTTCAGTTTGGCGAAGAGGAGGCTGAGGGGGGATCTCATCATGCTCTACAATTACTTGAAAGGACATTGTAGAGAGGTTGGTGCTGGTCTCTTCTCACAGGTCATTAGGGACAGAACCAGGGGGAATGGTTGCAAGTTGCAACAGGTCCAAGTTGCAACAGGGTAAGTTTAGGCTGGACATTAGGAAGAAATTCCTCACGGAAAGAGTGGTCAGCCCCTGGAACAGACTGCCTAGGGAGGGGGTTGAGTCACCATCCCTGGATGTGTTCAAGTGTCGCTTAGATGTGGTGTTGGGTGATCTGGTTTAGGGGTGACCTTGTAGTGTAGGGTTAATGGTTGGACTCGATGATCCCAAGAGTCTTTTCCAACCTGAATTGTTCTATGATTCTATGATTCTTGGCCTTTAGTGTAAGGTCAAGGGATGTTCATTCCAAAACCTGCAGCTAAAATACATGGACAACCAACCACTGGAAAGTGTTGAAAGAGACAAATACAATAAGGGTACAAAATAACATGGTGGGAACACCCAGTGGCATCTCCCAGGCATGAGGCTGGACCCCTGATGGACTGACAGAGTTACCTGCAAGAGCTAGAAACAATCAGAAGCCAACTCAGTGCCGACAGAGCTCCCCTGCCAAAATTTCAAATGCCTGCCTTGACTATGCTAATGAGAATAATTTTCCTCAGAAAAAAATCCATTAAAACCCCAATCATGCAACCAGCCATTAAAAAAACCTCTCCTCTTACTTCCAAATCCCCATTTCCTTCAAAATCAGTACCCAGCTAGTTAATCCTGCACAAATTCAGGCTCGAAATCAGCCGCAAAGTTGGTATCGATCAATCTCACTCGTACTGAGCAATCAAAAAGCGTGATTATCAGGAACAAACCTGTTGACCCAGAAGAATTTGCACCAGTTCCCCCATGAATCTTAGTCCTCTAATCTGTCTGGTAATGCTAACAAAAGGTGTCAGCCCCAGTGAGGCAGCTGGAGGAGGAGGGAAGGAGCACAAAGGAAGAAAGAGCTCAGAAGACAGGAGATCCATGAGAGAGAGGAGGGGAGAGGGAAGGGCTTTGCAGGCAGAAAAGAGCAGATGACATTCAAGAGGGTCACAGTGAACAGAAAATGATCCAGGAGACTGAAAGGTTTTGGTGGAAGTGCTGACTTTGAAAGCATCCCTTGATCTATTTTCCTTCATCAAAATGTTCTCTTCACGAGTCCCCAACCCCAAATATCTAATGGATAAGCTGCATCTACCCGCTGAAAATGAAGGAACATGCGTCCGGAAGTTGTATCAACTATTTCTTCTCCTGCGAGCCTCCAATTTGATGGCGTATTAATTTGTTTCCATTCTGCATTAGGAAAACTACGCGTGAGGTACAAAGCCAGCCTGATATATAAACCTCTTGAACTCAACCCCGTAATACGTTTTTTACTCATTATAATGCAGCTCAGAAACTAAGCCAACACGCAGCCTCTTATACTTCCCCAGGCCAAATCATCCACTGGTTTAAATTTGTTTAATACCATGGAAGAACATTTATTTTAACCAAATGAGGATCTGACTCCAAGCTCATTCCACTCCGAGTTGGTAAATACGAGGCAATATTGAAATTCTAGTTCATTCCAAACGTAGCCGAAGGCAACTCTGGCCATCAAAACTTATTTAAAATTAGGAAGAGAAGGCTCTGGTTTAATCGCCAGCGTTAAGGGATCTTTAGCATCACGTGGACGGTGCCACCAAAGACGTTTTGGTTTGTGTTTCTGGAGCATCACGCAGCGCTCCCTTCCAGGGATGATGGAAGATGGGAGAGCTTGATTTCCCAAGCAGCATTATTACCAATAAAACCAGTAAGGGCTGTGAAAAAAACCCCAAAGAGAGAAAAAAAAACAACCAGTGAAAAAACCCAAAGAGTTGTTTTCTTACTGAGTCTGAAAATGCAATTTCTTCCAAGCTCACCCCTTCCTTCTGTTTTTTCTTTCTGAGCGTACTGGAAAAGTAATCCCTTTCCAATCCTGAATATCACCAAAGAGTTTACCCCCATCATTTTGAGCTCTTCTTAGTAGAGCCTCCATTCCAGAAATTAAGCCTCAATATCAGAAAGATTATTTCTCTTTATGAGCAGTCTGTAAAGTGAATAAGTTTCCAAAATGAGGAAAGAGGAAGCTGATGCCAGTGTATGTTTCCTAGGAGGGTCTTAACGCAGATCTGATCCCCTTCTCTATCGATCAGAACCACTTTCATTTACCTACAGGGAAGGTTTCAAGGCTCAGCCCTTCATTCTGGATTTTGCTTTAAGAAAGAAGAGTTTGGCCAGCTTCAACAATTAAAACTACTCATTTATTTTCTCTTCTTCACAGAACATTACAGCAAACCCAAAAGGGGAGGAAAACATCTACAAGCAAACTGAAGCTCAAAGCCACAAGTCAAAAGAGTTAAACATGAGTCAAACTCCGCCAGCAGCAACGTTTAAATGGCAAAAGCATCTTCTTGATTCATCCTAACGGGGCTGATTCACATTTGTACCGTCGCAGTTTCGCTCTGTTCTCATCACGCTGACATCGAAGTGCACCCATTAAAGCTGGGCGAAAACAACGCTGAAGACAAGGGCTGGTACCACCAGCAAGGAGCTGTTAAAATCACACCCTCGTAACGCGCCCCGGGAGCTGGTATCTACGCCCATGCACACCCACAAGGATCGAAGGATTTAATTCAGCTCCTCTGTACGCTCAGAGGTTGGGAAGAGTTTCACAGCAGGTCCAAAGAAGTGGGGCTTCAAATTACAATTTCTCCAACCAAGTGAAACTATTTCAGAAAAATTAAGTTATACAAAATCAATAGCGTACAATGACTTTTCTATAGATGGCAGCTTATTTAGCTGACATCAATCATCACGCGGGGAATGTGTAAGCAAGATGCATGCAGGAACTCAGAGATTGATTTGAAAACTGTAAAGCACTCTCAGGTCCCGTGGCTTATAATAAACAAGAATATTACCCAAGAAGGCACAAGATCCAGACCGACCCAGATTTAGACTTAAACATGGGGCTAAAAAGCATGAAAAAAATTAATTTATGGAGATATCAGAAGACCCAGCAATGGGTCTTCTGAAAATCTGTGTAACTAAAGAGGAGCAAGCGTCTTCTTCCAAAGGGGTCTGATCAATTCAGCTGCTCCTTTCTGTGACCTGCCCTACCCTGCTCACCTCCTTGTCCACAACACACAGTTTGCACGGAGCTCACAGACCTTGATCAGCCGTAAAAAGATACTAAGCTTGGCAATCTGTACATGTTTTAACCAATGCAAAATGCTCAGATGCCTCATCGATCCGGAAATCAGAAAGACCTTATAGCAAATACCACAACGTTTTAAGGATTATGTGTTCTACTCATCAAGTATCTCTTCAAAGACTATAAAATTTGTGTATAAAAACATTTGCACAAGGTGTCATAATTCCCAGACCAAATAATTCTCGTCTAACGCTTCAAAGCTCTGCAGTCCGGAGGATGTTTTTTCCTCTCCCTGAGTACTTTATTTTCTATGACAGCACGTTACAGCCCCCCCACACCTCCCATAATGGGATCTTCACAGAGAGATCGATGGGATGAGTTCCTCATCATTCCAGACAAACGTCTGTCTTCCCAGCAGTCAAGTGTGAAGGTGATCCCAGCGAAGTCCTGAATGCATCTCCTTCTTCCGAAGAGTGTGCATTAAAACCAACGACTATGTCCTAGAAAACGTATAGATTATTAAACCAGTTAAACAAGAACCAGAGCTCACCCCATGTGGAGGACCCAAAGCCTCAAGGGATTAAATGGACAATTCTTCGTGATTTGGACAGGCTTTAGGTTGAATTTCTAAATATTCTCCTTGAATCATCCCAAGAACATTGGCGAACGTATCTACCGCTACATTTATCTTCACACAAAACCCAGTTCTCCAAGATACTGAGATGTTTGTTGCCCATGGAACAACACCAGATGGTATTCTGGAAACCAAGCAGCAAAGCCTTAGCTTTGCCATCATGGTTCATTGGTCGCAGTCATATTTTTCTAACATGTTTCTTGCCAGAAGCGGAGCCAAATATGTGCAATTCAGCCAAGTTGTTAAAAGGAAAGTTTTCATTTGGTTCTCACTTTTATTTCTAGGTCTGCAACCCATCTCTAGTAATAAACAGCATTATTAAAGAAAAGAGATACTAACTTTCAGGAGCAGGTGAAAGCAGAAAATTGTGTAAAGGCCAAAATTGCTTCCCCTTTTTCTGACATCAATCTTCGACCTGCGATATATTTCCAGCCTGGGTAGATGTGAGAAGGAAAAGCTGGGAAATTAAACCGATTTCTCCTCTGTGAGAGCAGCACAGCTCTTGCCGCTCTCCTGTTTCTCTTTTTTTGAAGTCTGCAGAGCACACTCCACATTCACACTTCTTGTTTGCGGCCCCAATTAAAGTAGCAAGAGCTAAACACGGAGCTAATTCTAACGTGATACAAACACCCGGCCAGACAGCCTCTCCTTTAGCATGAGACTGCAAATGGCTAAAATAAAACCTCCTCGTTTTCTTTTTGTTTTAATTGAGATAGAAGGGAAAGACTAATGATACGGACTTTGGAGGACTCCCAGGAACACCTAACAACAAATTGAAAAGACTGGGAAAAAAAAGGGTCATTCCCCATGAGACTCACCCTTTCTCTCTAAAATAAATAAACCCAGTACTGGTTCGGCACAAGGAAGCTTTTTTTTTGTTGCCTGCAGTGATGTGTGGCCTTCTAAGGAAGATTCTGCACGCTCAAGACTTCTCAAACAGCTGAGGACAGACCATTAAGGCAGCGTCCCGCACTCACCCATCCATTCCCAGAATCACCACTCGCTTCCAGATCTGCAACCCCAACCATGAAGGCAAACAACCGTCTTCCCTCCCTTAACCTTCTGCTTCTCAAATGAAAAAAAAACCAATAAAAAATCTCATCTGAAGCCAACTTTGCTGGAAATATGAGCATTTCCTCCAACAGACTCTGGACCAGGCTTTTGGTGTGTAGGGGATACAAGAGCAAGCGAATAATCTTGACCGGATTCGTACTCTTTGTACCCTACCTAGAAGACAACGGGGTTGCAGAGTTCTGCGATTCCATAAATGAGAATGAGGCAGGCACAGAGACACAGAAATCCACCTTGCTCCTGAGGAGCAATTAGAGTTTGCTGACACCCGTCCCTCCCAAAACATCCAGCATCCAGAGACGAGCCATTAGGGAAGCCCACAACTGATTTATTTAGTCCAACAGTTTATTTGCCCCCCTCCTCTTCCTCCTCTCCAAACAATTCTTGTGGCAGAGATTTTCTGCAAAAAAAAAAAAAAAAAAGAACAAATTTTGCCCAGGAAGGTGGAAATCTTGGTAAAAGCATCTGTGTGTCTGCAATCAGCCTGCGTGGGGTTTCCAATTTCTCTTTTCATTAGGCAGCAACTGGCTGCTTTTATTCTGAGCTGTGTATACAGTGGCAGAAGAGATCTCTCTGGGGGTTTTGCTGATGCCATCCTCCCCCTCCTAAAAATAACCAATTGAGGTTATTCCTGCAAAATGCCTTTCATGCGTCGCGTGAATAGCTGATGTGAAATAGCTCCTGCATACTGAAGCATACAGAAAGCTTTCTTCTCCCGCACGGGAAAGGATTTATTTAAGCAGAATGAAAAAGAAACTGAACAGAAGACATATATCCCTCCTATACAACTGGGAATTCCAACCGTCTGACTGATATGCAAATTATTTTCGTTTTTAATGCGCGGGACTAGTTGGCGAAGGGCCGAGTAGAAAGCAGCCCCTTTCTCGTTCAGCGCATCTGCCGTGGGTGCGGGCACGTGCAGGCAGCTAGATTTGACGACCAAGGGTGGTGATAAACCACCTTTGAAATTTTTCTCCGGAATTAATTTTCTACTAACGGCTTTCGTTTTCATTCGAAGAACCCACTCGCTCCATGAAAAGCCGGTGTTTGACAATGGAAACGTTTCAACCAACTGGAAATTTAGTCAACGTGCCTCATTTTTTATTACTTCTGATTCTCTGGTGCATCTCCAGATATGCTGCATCTTCCGGAGCCAGCAGATCCCCCTAGGATGTTCCATGGTGACCCAGTCACAGAGCAAAAAGTTAGTCCTTCTCGACTCTTTACCATGTCCTCTTAGCCAAAAAGAGTCAAAATCACTGAAAGATAAAGCCAAGCCCCATTTTCTCTCATGTTCCAGACCAGGATTATTTCCTCCAACTTGAATATACCCAAAGGCATTGCTGAGAAACTAGTAAAAATTGAAGCACAACCCATTCCATTATAATTTTGCCATTTTATTCCATTATTCAAATGCTTGATCAAGAAACAGCGAGAAGAGTTCCAGCCAGGTTGTTATTACTTTTATGTCCAGAGGATGACTGCCTAGACTACACCAACAGCACCCGAACCGTGATTTTAATTTAAAAAGTATTTCCAAAGTCTTTTATACGTTGTGGTTTTTTAAGACCTCCTAGGTGTACAAGCTAAATCAAGTGAAAACTTCTTAAATATTTCCCTCTGAGTAGAAATCTTACTCTGAAAAGCAAGTGTAAAACTAGAAGAGATCACAGAATCACAGAATCACAGAATGGCCGGGGTTGGAAGGGACCTCAAAAGATTATCTAGTCCAACCTCCCCCACCAGAGCAGGATAAAGCCTACAGCACCCGGTATTCTGAGGTGGTCTCCCATCCAAGAACTAATTAGGGCCGACCCTGCTTAACTTCCGAGATCAGACAAGTAATCCGTGCCACATCTGGGGACCCCAAGCACATCATGATCAATACTCCCGACTTTCATGCAAGAACAGGGACGAGGCATTCTAACCCATCTTTTGTCCCCTCTCTAAAATTCCAACCATGTTTCAAGACCTGGATAATCACAGGAATAGAATCAATCTAGCTTCCTGCAAACTAATTAATTAGTTAATTGCTTGCCAGCCTTGTGCAATTTTGCCTTTTACGTCTTGACCAGCTCCACAGCCATGTTAGGAAAAAAAAAAATAAATCCAAAAACAGGTTGAGAAGTTTAAAATGTAGCCCCCCAAGTCAGCCTTCAGCAGAATGGTTCAGATACAGAGCAGAACGCTTGCTCAGGACTGGATTTTTCTAAGAAGCATCTTGGCAGCCGGCAAACTCCACGCTGGCGGGGCATCACATCGCTCGCTTCTCTCCACGTGACGCTTCAGAGTTAGCGACTACGGCTGTACATCCCTCACCGCCGGCCTCATTACATTCAGATCCCAGTGCTAAGCACGTTGTTAAGCATTGTAATTCTTTCTTTATTAGATTCAGGTATATAAACGGCATCCCAGGGAGCACTGTGAATTTTGATCATTATTTCTTTACTCGAGCTGTGTTCATCTGCCTGCTGAGATGTTGATCACCAACTTACCCCATGCCCCCGTGGGACCCATTATTTATCTTATTACATTTTACAGTGCGGAGTAAATAAATAGCATTAAAGTGCTAAACTTATTCATGGAAATGGGTCGCATTCGCATACTGGAGCCATTTCTTAAATCAAGGAAACGCTGTTAATAGGCACTCTATGAAGATGTGCAAAACATTCATTTTAATACGGCCGTAATAAAGCAGGACTGCTAGGAACTGATGATGACATTTCACATGTGTGGAGAAGGACAGTGACACTTTAATATCTCCACTTCCTCGGATCCCTTCTATCACACGCAGCCCAAGAGGGCTATATTAATTATTTTGGTGTCAATTCCAAGAAATTGATTTCAGTCATTATTAGAGCATGCATATTAAGCAACGATCGCTTGCCTGCTTGAGAGACGGGCTCAGAAAATCCTACACGCTGGGAGGAAATATGGGCGCGGTGAAAAGCAGGCAGTGATACAAGCACTGCCATCTCAAAAAATATTTGGCAACCGTCACGCAATCCGTCGCTGTGGAAGCCCAGCAGAGGCAGGTAGGACACAACCTTTACGAGGCAGAGAGGCAGCAAAGCCCTTTGGTGCTGGAAGTGCACAGGGCATCAGTGGAAGATCTGTGATTAAGACCTGGGAAGAGTAGGATCTCATTTATTTATTTTTTTTTTTATGTAAAGCAACTCATTGATTAAAGCAACTCTTAACATTTCTTCTAATGAATTAAAAATAACCTCGGTTTCCCAAAACTGGTGCAAAGTAATAATGCAGAGAGAGTAACACGTTGGCCCTCCTGTTGTATTGCACTTATTGCAAACCAAAACCGAGATCTTTAACTACTCTTAAATTATGCAAGGGTAAAATTTATACCTGAAAAAGACTATTGAAAGCTCTATACACTGTGCATGAAGACATTACACAAGTTCTACCCCTTTAATGCAAATATTGCTTCAAAAAATATTGGTCTTTCAAGAATTAGGCACTGGGATGACTATTTCTCTTCCTTACCCACTCTGGGGAACATACCAAATTTACACCATACAAGCGACATTTCATTTTTGTTCTCATTTTATTTTGGACTTCTAGAAGTTAAGTGCCCAAGCCAACGAACAGGACAGGTTACTCCACACAGGTACTGCCACCACAAGTTGGCCGCTCCAGGAAAACCCAAGGATTGAAATGATCAAGAAAACTTATTCTTCCCTATTTGGGAAGAATGACAATAAGAGTAAGAGTAAGAGTAAGAGTAAGAGTAAGAATAAGAATTTGCCAAAAAATCAACCGCAGTCTACAGAAGTTTTACCTTCAGTCTATGTCAAGTGGCGCACACAAAAAGCAGATAACATCATAAAAAGCAGTATATTAAAGCTAATCTCCAAAGACCAGGAGGTATAGACAAAATAAATGCGAAAGGGTAGGCAAAAGGAGGATTTGCAGCTTCAGACTGAAGAGAGAGGGGTTTTGCAACATGTTGAACGTGAATGAGTGAAGCAACACCCTTGTAGAAACATTCCTCCTGTCCAGCTGGAACAATTTCTCTCAACATGACACAGCAAAATAAAATTTATAAATGTTAATAATTTTTTTTTTGAAGGTCAGGTCGCTATATTCTGTAATGTGTGTTGGGGCAGGGGGGGAACCAAATCCAACTCGGCATCAGGTCACCATAGGACAGCGCTGACATTAAAGAGAAGAGGACCTGCAACTTCTCTAGAAGCAAATAGTTACTGAAGTAAGGTTTCCTACCCCCTCCCTTTTGCTGTGGTCACAGCAAAGTAACAGAAAGTTTAGAGAAACAAATGCTCAGCACAAACATGACGCCAATCTGTACCCAAATGGAGCAGACTGCCCTACTCTTTGAAGTCTCGGCTATAAAAGAAAGGACAAGCAGCAGGGATCTCGAGATCTGTCGCTGTGCACACATCATGGGCTGAAAAGGCTGTGACTGCGAGTGTCACCCTTGAACGGCTTCAATTCGCCTCCAATGAGGGAGTTATTTTCGTTGATCATAGAATCATAGAATGTTGGGGGTTGGAAGGGACCTCCAGAGATCACCCAGTCCAACCCCCTGCCAGAGCAGGGTCATCCAGGGCAGCCACACAGGAACGTGTCCAGGCGGGGTGAAAAGTCTCCAGAGC
>NW_009695012.1:11603-14011 GCF_000703405.1 Apaloderma vittatum | reverse complement strand
GTTGGACACACTTTCCTTAATGTCGCCCATGATCCCACTAGCCCTCTTGGCCACAAGGGCCCGGTGCTGTCCGAGGGACACTCACTGCTCACTGGCACTCCAAGGGCTTTCTTCACGGGGCTGCTTTCCAGCAGGACGTCCCCTGATCTGTGCTGGTGCCTGGTGTTACTTCTGCCCCGATGCAGGACTCTACCCTTGTCCTTACTGAACTTCATGGGGTTCCCCTCTGCCCAGCTCTCCAGCCTGCCCAGATCTCACTGGGTGGCAGCACAGCCTGCCTGGGTGTCAGCCACCCCTCCCAGTTTCGTACCATCAGTCAACTTGCTGAAGGTGTGCTCTGTCCCCTCACCCGAGGATAGTACGGCGCAGATCTCAGTGACATCTCAAATTCTTGAGACACTCAGATGCATCAGGGGAGGCAGAGAATAAAGTTGGTGCTGCCGTTTCAGCTGACGATGACAACAGGTTAATCTTTTCAAAGCCAACGCCCCACCAGCCTTTAACAGCTGTGTACAATTCAACCTTGAATCTAAAACACTTTGCCACCCTGGCATCTCCTCTCAGAAGCTTTCCAGTGGAAGACTGAAACAAAGGGGAAACAGCACAACGAGGATGTAATTCATCCGGACTTGGATTAACCTAAGGGTTGCTGGTGTCTCAGCCCTGCAAGGCTCGACAGCACCCTCTTCCCAGAATCAGCCTTGTTTTAATTAATCGCTGTGAAATGCAGCCAAGAGAAATCAAAATTGTCTACTCTCACAATAATATGCTACTTAACATGTATTTATGTAAGCCAAAAAAAAAAGAAAATAATTATTCTAATAAGAAATTATGCCAGTAATTCTAGTAAATAGGGTCACCTAGTATTTTTGGATAATTTAATACTTTGAGTAGAGAAGTCTAAGGGGTAGCTGTGAACTCAACATGAGCACTGTCAGTTCTTCTGCCTCTAAAAAGGAGATGAAAAGCTTCATGGAGGATTTTGCCTTTTCCTCTATGTGCTTCTGTCCCCCTCTCCTCCACAGACACGCACATTTCAATATATTGAAATGCCTCATGGAGAAATTAATTGGCACTGAAGAGTCTTCAATGTAGTCTTGAAAGAAGACGGTAGGTTCCATTAAAACTAGACATTAAACACTACACTGCAGCAAAACCAAAACCACATGCGTCTGTTTTCAAGGGTATTGAAAATTCTATAATATAATAAAATGAATGATGAGTGCCCATTTCCTTTCATGGCGTCTCCTAACCCTTTGAGGAGCTTACAAATAGCAATTCATGGCCCAAGAATAGCGTCTATAAACAAGGTAAACTCATGATTCGAGGGAACACATGCAGATACAACGCACGCAATCCCAGGACAACATAAATGCTATTAGATCCATTAAATTCAAAGCCTCCTAATAATTCCTCCTCATTTTCAAAGCTCCTTTGCATACTATTAACATTTCGGTTTATAATGTCCAGCCCTTTGCAGACTGGCTCATCAAAATGCTTTCATTTTGCCCTTGAACTAGAAGTATCAACTTGGCATCGAGGCAACAAGGGAAGGGACAGAATGAAAAACAGGACTGAAAAATTTCAGATAAATGTTATATATCTATATATGTTTCACCTGGGACTTAAAGCAAGGAAACCCTGAGACTGACGTAGTCTGAGCTTAACCAAAGAGGTTTTCTTTAAAACCTTAATCAACAGCAGAATCTTGGGTTCTTTACCTAAGAGACATTATTTGCATGTCATCACATAATTATAAAACACATACGGCTTTTTCAGTGAATACTGAAACGATGGAAATTCTAGGATCAATGACAAACTTCAGTGCTTTTTAAAAAAAAACACACCCACAAAGCTGCAAGGCTTCATGTAGACGGAAAATGGGAAGCAAGATAATTAGGTCGTGTCCTTTCTGACATTTATTTCAGTAAGCAGAGAATCAGATTGTGTTCTCTCTTTTATGAGCAGTGAAAAAGTATATTCATACCGTACTTACTCGCGGATGAGACTGAACTGTGGGAATAGATATTCCCACCTATTTGACGATGTAAAGCGAGAGTAAATTTCTTACCCTAGTTACAGATACCCTAAAGGAAAATGTGCAGATTTCATTATCAGTTGAGCTTTGCCCTTGTGCATGAGGATGCGACTGTCCAGAAAATAGCCTGATGAGCTCTTGCTACAGCTCATACCTACACAGTCTCCTAACTACTCCTGCTTCATTTCAGGTTCTGGACCCTCATCTGCGAGACAGGATGAGAAAGAACTTGGTGTGATGGAAAATTCACTAAGAAAAAAGTTGGTAAAGGTGTAGTCGCCTGCTTCTTTAGGGTGATCAAGGCTTGTTTTGTGGCTATTTAAACAAAACTGCCCTTGCCCAGAACCTAAACTGATATTTCGCCCATACT
>NW_009695012.1:0-11053 GCF_000703405.1 Apaloderma vittatum | reverse complement strand
AATCATGTGAATTTTCTTCTTCTGAAAGCCATATGCAGGGTATCCAATGGAGAGCTCCGAGGATGATGAAGGGACTTGAACTAGAGAGGGTGTGGAGTCTCCTGCTCTGGAGACTTTCCAACCCGCCTGGACGCGTTCCTGTGGGGCTGCCCTGGGTGACCCGGCTCTGGCAGGGGGTTGGACTGGGTGATCTCTGGAGGTCCCTTCCAACCCCCAACATTCTGTGATTCTGTACTGCCAATTGATGGGACATGAACACCCAAAGCATCACCGATCATGTCTCAGAGGTTAAAAACAAGCCAGGAATTTAAGCTGCGTGTCTTATTTCTTAACGTTAAAAACGTCAGTAACATCTCACAAGGAACAGAGAGAACCAACAACCCTCACATCTCCATGCCCTTGTGAAATTGGGCAGATCTAACCTGCTCTGCGGCGTCTCGCTCCCGTTCACACCTTCTCCCCCAACTTTTTGTGGTCGCTCTTGCTGAGCTGGTTTTCTGCCCCAGTTCCACAGCAGCAAGTCGGTGGAGGAGAACCTCAGTGCTCTGTTTCCATGGGGTGATGCTCTCAGAAACCATCTCTCTTCTAACTACACCTCAAATATTCCTGGGGGACTGACAATGCACTCACAAGAACCTCTACAAGGGGTCTAGGAAAAAATTGGTTGGACTCTCATACTAACAAAGCTCAGCATCTCCTAGTAACCCACCAATCTTTTTAACTAATCCTGCTCTGGATTTCATAAAAACAAACCAGACTATGTCAGTACTTAATTACTGCGGTGACTTGTATTATTAGAAAAAAGAATGTGATATTCTTACGTTGTATTTCAATGGCTAAATAGTGCAACTGAGAAATTTTCCTACAGAAATACACAAAGAAAGGGACGGTAACGTACAAAAAGAGAGGGCATCTTTTTGGCCTGTATGTTCCTGTGCTATTCGTTATGCAGCAAATAGCTCAACAAAAGAAAAAATAAACCACAGTAAACCCTAAGCATGGAAGTGTAGGAAATAGTGCAAGGCAGCGATTTTCCAGTTGAGGAACGCCAACCATCTCTGCTGGCACCGCAGGGATAACTCAAAGGCCCGAGGATACCGTCTCGACATATCTGTCCCCGCGCACGCTGGGTGTGCTCCTGCCCCAGAAGGCTCCCTCCAAGCACGCAGGCTTCATCTCTCTCCATAAAGCACCATTCCCCGTTAAAACCAAAGTGACACTGAAGTCACGCAGCCCTCGCCAACGATCCAGTCCAAAGGCCAACAGCGTTTTCGAGATGCTAGACGAGAGAGACAACCCTCGAGCTTGAATCTTCACCCCTTGGCCACCTCTACCCACCTCCTAGATAGATCTGGATGGAGCGGAACAAAGGAAAAAAGCCACATTACGCTTTGTAATGATGAACATTAATGGCCTGTGACACAGTTGCTCTCTCTGGGGTGGCTTGTCATGCAAGGTGAGACTTTTTTCCCCAACTTTGTAATGACATGGATATCAAAAATGTCAAAAGATTTACTGGAAAAAGCCCCTCCAGGCCAAGTTTAAGGTGACTTCTACGTTCTTGCTTGGCTTTTCTTTTTTTTCCCCTCAATATATTTTATTTCTAAAGGGGCACATTACATACGCAATCAGAAAACCAAATGCTGCAAGGAAAAGACTTACTTACACCCCTTGACTTTGCAACTCATAAAACCAGCTCATTCCTTGTTCTCAGCACACTTGCAAGCTGCACATTTGGTCTCCGTTCCTTAATTTTTTCTTTTCTTTGACGATAACCACTGGTTCTGTATCCCTCAAAAAATTACCCTGTATTGCGCAATTACACTTTGTATTGTGCAATAATTTTCCAAAAGTTACATATCAGTTCTAAAAAAGAGCAACGAAATGACAAGAGACAGGAGATGGAAGAATTCAAACATATGCTTTAAATGTCACAAACGGCAAAGATCGGCGCAGTAAAGGCCATCAGAAACTGGCAAAAACTGTAAAACTGCTAAATATAATTACGTATTTAATTAGGACATCAAAGCATTACGAATATATCCTTTAAAATTTGGGAATTCGATGCATACAAACTAAACCCAAACCTTTCTACTTCTGTATGCATGCAAAAAAAAAAAACACCCAAAAAAAGAATTTCCTATGAACCACAGTTTCAACACCCTTGGTATCTGAGAATCTGAGGAAAAAAAATGGCTAAATAAGGCTCTCAAAATCGACCTCTCAGGAAGAAAGGAATAGAAAAAGAATCTCTACTAGAAGTTTCCCTCTCAGACCTCTGCTTCAGTGATTACTTGGAGCAGCAAACGTCTTGGTGGAGAAGGAATTAGAGCTCTTCAGGGTGGACCTTGAGCAGAGAACGCGAGGACAGAAGGAGATCTTTGCCAGCAAACGTGGCTCTGGAAGGATTTTGCTACAAGGGCTAAATCAGAGAGGTAAGAAAAACCTTCAACACTTGTTGAAATAGCTCTGCAGAAGCTTTTAAGCGCAGACCGAATTCTCAGGCTCTAGGAGATGAGTGATGAAGGACACTCACCTGGTTGAGAAACCTCATGACAAAGTCTATACTCCTAGATATTAACTTATTTACCTCCTACTTTGTCTCCTCTTGCCTTTCTCAAACAATTAACAATCAAGAATTAGAAACTAAGGAACAAAACCACGGGAAGGGAGCTCATTTATAAACAAATAGCACCATTTAGCACCGACCTGTTTAGTTTCGCAAAGAACGAAGGAAACGGGGCAAATGCAGTCATTTAACTTGAATTTTAAATGCTGCTTCACTAAAATAACAGTGTTTGGAGACTACCTGAAAAAAAACCCAAAAGTGAAATAATGCAGAAGCACATTGAATTAAAAGGTCTGATGTCGTAAATCGACACGTTCCAGCAAAGCTCTTCTAGCTATACTCAAAATCTTGCAGCTCTGATGTAACCAAGCTTCTAAAAGGGATCCTTGGGGATTTGGTTATAAAAACCTCACATTTTAGAAGTAGAAAACGTTCTGGCAGAACATGGAACTGAATCTCAAATTCCTAAATTCCCCATTCCTTTGCAGCCTTAACCAAAAAGCTGTGAATGGGTTAAATCCCAGCAGCTTTGTACAACATCTGATCGTCCTACTTACTCAAATTAAAAAAAAAAAAAATATAATAAAAATATCACGGCAATTCCAGAGGGGCAACTCCAGTGTGAAGGTCTATGAAGTGACAACCACTAATGACTTTTGACAATTTGACTTTTTTTTTCTTTTTTTTTTTTTTTTACTGCGTTGAGCTGCTGGGATTTGCCACCAAACACAGGGAAGTCTTCGAAAATGCCCGTTAGCGACACCGACATCATCTTGTCCCTGAGCCGCGCGCTTCATGCCTGATGCTATTCCGTCCAGAGAGAGATTTACGCCTATTAGGCTCTGCAAAAATCTACTGTCAGACCCAGTTATCCCAGTTTGATTTTGTATGAAAAGGAGAGGAACACAACATGGTTTAAATTGCCTTTAAAACTCGGCAGGCCACCTGAACGCACGACACGGCTCTGACAAGATCTACCTGAGCTTCAGGAATCTGAAAGAAGTCTGAGAAAGATTTGATTTCATCTTCTTTGCGGAAGAAGAAAAATGTCACTGTTGTCCCAACACTGGTCTTTTCATCTGTCTTTTTTTTAGCAACATATGTTAAATCAGAGGAATAATCATTTTTTAAATGTCGTGGGCTAGGGGAAATTCTGGGACATGACTTTAGAGGGCGTGCAATGGTATGAGTCCCATCATGAGATTACACACGTACGTGCAATTCTGTGCAGGAAAAAAAGACAACCAATCGATCAATTTAACCCAAAATTTAAATCAAATTTAATCCATTTAAATTGAAATTTAAATAAAAAATCAATTTAAATCAAAAATCTAAGCTAAAAATACAAAATACATATACGGTGTTTTAATTTACCTATTATTTGATGCGAATTTAGTATCTGAATGAGTTGGGAGTTTGACTTAGGAATGTGGGACACTTGTTACAGAATTATGGAATAGTTTGGGTTCAAAGAGACCTATAAAGGTGACCTAGTCCAACCTTCCTGCAATAAGCAGGGACATCTTCGACTGGATCTGGTTACTCAAAGCCTTGTCCAACCTGACCGTGAATGTCTCCAGGGATGGGGCATTGATCATCTCCCTGGGCAACCTGTGCCAGGGTCTCACCACCCTCATCATATAAAATTTCTTCCTTGGATCTAGCCTGAATCCATCCTCTTTTAGTTTAAACCTGTTAGCCCTCGTCTTATCGCAACAGACTGCTAAAAAGATTGTTCTCAACTTTCTTCCAAGCCCTCTTTAAGTACTGGAAGGCTGCAATAAGGTCTCTCCAGAGCCTTCTCTTCTTCGAGCTGAAGAACCCCAACTATCTCAGCCTTCCTTCATAGATGTCCTCCACCCCTCTGATCATCTTCGTGGCCTCCTCTGGACCTGCTCCAACAGGTCCATGTCTTTCCTGTGCTGAGGACCCCAGAGCTGGACACAGATGTGCAGGTGGGGTCTCACCAGAGCGGGAGAATCATCGCTCTTGACCTCTTGGCCATGTTTCTCTTGATGCAGCCCAGGTTACGACTGGCTTTCTGGGCTAGGAGTGCAAATTGCTTCGCCCTTACATTAGGCTTCACGACACCAACGATGGAAAGAATGCGAAAAGGTGACAGTTCACTGCTGTTATTCGCTATGAATCAAGTCTATTGCTATGAATTACAATTAATTTCTGCAGCGGTAATGGGAGCGTGGCACGTGGTTTCATCAAAATTCAACTTTACTGATTAAACATCTTCAGGAATTTGGCTGTTCTACATCAAAATTATACAAGTAGGTAAAGGTCATTGGGAGTCACACCTCTATTCATGAGGCTTCAGATATTTTTTTTCTCTCCCTCTCCCTTTCTTTGCCAGATTAGGTAAGAGACGGACGCAGTTGAGTTTGGTAGTTCAGCCTCCCCTCCTTCGTTTGCATCTCTTGATTCATTTGCGAGCAGAGATAAGGTCAACGCAAATTGAAACCTCTGTCTTTAAAAAAAACCCCAAACCAATAAGTTTGCCCCACCTTCCATTTAGCACGATCAGAATTACGGGCGATGCTACCTAAGCGAGTTTTTCTCTTCTACTATAGCAAAGAAAAATGCACAGAAATCCCTTCGGGTCTGACCACAAAGAGGTTTTCTTGGATAGTGCTTTACACGAGACATACAACACTTTTGAAACCCCTGCATGCAGGGAACTCTGAAAGAGTTTTTATTCATCAGCCCTCCAGGCACACTGCTTATTCTGCCAAGCTTTTGGGAAAATTTACGGGCACAGGAAGAATTTATGGAAGGAAACCCGTTGCCCTCATTTTGTTTACCTGACTGACTTGATTGACAATTTCAAATGATATTGTACTCTCAATAGCTATTGCCTTCCATTGAAAGAACTTAGCTACGTTACTTCAAAGATCATATTTTCAACATTGCAAAATGCTTGATGTAATTACTACACATTGAGGTAATTACTACACATTATCAGAATAACTCCAAGGCCGCGTATACTACATTACAAACGACAACCAGTAATTAAACTCATTACCACCTTTTATCAAACTAACCAGAAAAAACCCACACTTAACTACTGGTCTGGGCGTTAAAAACCGATAATAAGTACCCATTCTGCTTCCTCGAACAATAGTTCTCCGTCCTTGACAACTTCTATTCATTTTTTTGTTGTTGGTTTTTTTTTCTCTAATACGGAAGAGGTGCCAAATATTTTCTTTGAGAGGCTCTTGAGGGATGCACATGGCAGATCTCCCATAAGACAACCCAAAATGTACATTTCCCATGGCTGGAAGAGATATTCTTGTGTGATACACGCCAGTGGTGTGGACTTTGGAGAAAAAGACACCTGAGCGGAGGCTGGCTAAACTTTTTGATCAGTAGATCATACAGGTGACAAGTTTGGCACCTCTTACATAGAAGGAAGATTGACCTAGATGAATGGGAATGAGAAAACAGTCAAAAATGCTGCCTGGGAAGGAGATGAAACAATAATTTAGGAGCCAGGCAAAGGAAAGAGAGTGAAATACCAATGTTAAGAAAAGATAGCAACTAGCAATGTAGAGGCTCCTTGCAATTAATTAACTTTTACTATTTTTTAACAACAATTTGTTTTCAGTTCAGATTAATGATTTACGTGTGAGGCAGGCCCAGCCTGATTTTCAGAGCGAATTGCCAGACCCTTTTTTCTAAAACGCAGTTATAAGGTAGGTATCGAGAGGGATGACTTTCCCACTGAGGAATGGATTGCAGTGATAAACTACAGAGCCCTGGAAAATAGCGTGAAGAACGATTCCCGACTGAAGACTTGTCTCCACCATTTGTAAAGATGCAGCAAAAGAGGATGGTTTTACTTCCTAGAATTATAAAACTTCAAATAATTTAAATTCTCCTTGCCCACGCAGCAGTTTTGATTTTCCGTGCTGCGATCTCTGCACCACCCAACCACCCACCAGACCACGGCTCTCACTCATCCTCCTCCAAGAGCAGCAGAACTTTCTGCTGAGAGCTCTGGAGACCAATTAGAAAACAACTAAATCTGACTAAATAACTAAATCCCAATATTTCTCCCCTCCTGTTGTATTTAGTGTTATTTCTAGAGGATCTCCAATTTTACTTTGTACACAGGACAATTCTGTCTCGTGGGCACTGAATTAGCCATGTGACTCCAGACAAAAACTCACCAACTTGGGCATCTCAAAACCAAGCAACAGCCAATTTTTGAGGGATCTGCACTTAGTTAGCAATATTACTTGACGTTACTGAGTGTAAATTTTTTTTTTTCCAATCTGGTCTGGTGGGAGGTGTCCCTGCCCATGGCAGGGCGTTGGAATGAGATGATATGTAAGGTCTGTTCCAATCCAAACCCTTCTGTGATGTTGTGATCACTACATTTTGCAGTCTCCACAGCACTGCTAGAACACTGCCTTCTCTCTTGTCTTTTTATCCTATGATAAATCAGACAGGGCAGCCAAAATTAAACCTAAATAAAAGGAAGAGTTTTTGTGTTCAGGAGCATTATCACATTAGCATCACTGGTACCACCACTCCGTTAGTTTTAAGTATTATTGCAAGGACTGGTTGTTAAGGTGCTAAAAAAGACCAGGGTAAAAAAAGAGATGCTTCTGCTACTTTGTAACATTGGGTTTAGCATTCCACAGCAAAAACCAAAAGCAAAACAAAACCCGAAAGATCTGAAGGTACAGACAGAACTAAGGCAATGGTCTTAACTGGTCCTACTGGGCTCCTGAACTCTCAGGTTGCCACTACGGTGAGCAGCAATTTGTACCTAAAGGTCCACTTCAAAAATTAAATTCTGGGTGATAACGCCACTATTCAGATTTTCTCCAGGGAAAAACCTATTTACCGGTGTCCATATACTCAAATAATCATCCATAACACTTGGAGAAGCTGTAATTCAATGGAGTCCACCTCGATAGCAGCTTCGTACTCTCCTTTTCACGCCATGTCCTTGAGTGCAGAAGCACTTAACCATCCATGAAACCCCAACAGTCAGTCAGTTGTCTGATACTGATGCATGGAATAAGAGTTATGTCCAATTTACAGGGAAGGAAGTAGAGGCTGAAGTGATTAAATGGTGTCAGACACATGGTCTTGAGACTTGGCCTTGCACCCGCTACACGGGAATGGGGTCCTCACCCCTGTGCTAAGAGGCTCCCAGCATCTCATGGAGGTTTCAGACATGGTTTCCAGAAAGAATGTTCCCATTTTCAAAGCCAGCAGAAGAATCTGGCCTCTTAAATATACCAGGATATTGGATCTCAGGCAGCCCTTCCTCCCAGAGAGGGTGCTCAGGCACTGGGAAGTGGGGAGTCACCATCCCTAGGGGGGTTTAAGGAGAGGCTGGATGTGGCACTTGGTGCCCTGGTCTGGCCCGTGTGGGGGTGTTGGGTCATGGGCTGGCCTTGATGATCTCAGAGGGCTTTTGCAGCCTCAACAATTCCGTAATTCTGCAAATGCAAAGATGAGGAGAAAGCTGCTTGAAGCCTGCACGAGGCTTTCGTACCACCTTGTGCCAGATGTAGTCCTCAGAGTTGACTAAACCACCCAAGTAGAAGTTGACTAAATCACTCAAGTACGAGCGGGCAGCAGCGCCATCGCTACCGGGCTACAGAAGGACTCTCAGAGCTCAACTACAGCGTTACCCACCTGCAGAGGAAATCCATTTGAGAAAAACCAAACCAAAACAACACAAAAAACCCAACCAAAAAAACCCAAAACAAACAAAAAAAACCCAAACCCAGAGAGACAAATTTACAATAAAACAGAAACTCTGAACCTTGATTAACAACGGTGGGAATGTATGACTTTCAGTTCTGTTCTGCCTATTCCCAATCTGGACAGAATTTATGCCCGTTCTACTTGATGCTCCATCCCCAACAGTTTCATCCCTGGCAGTCCTGTAACCAGGATTTCCACATACAAAGCAATTTCACACTGAGGCGCTAATGAATTGATGCCTCGTGGATGCTGTCAGTCGGAAGGACCTGCAGAAATGCTCAGCAGTGGTATTACACAACAGGCAATTATTGCTAAGCTATCTGGTATTTAAAGATGTCTTGGACTCAAAATAAAGACCAATTTCTCTTCTGTAAAACATATTTATGGCTATTCTATAGATCTTTACAAATTAATTAATTTAAAATCAAACTTTTCAGGAATATTCCACCAAAACGTTACTTGGTGGATGATCTCCTGTCTGAAAAACGTGCTCTTCCGTGGGTTGACTGCCCTGCAAGGCACCTCCTGGGGTGCTACAGGGACTTTCCTTTTGGCATGTGAATACCTGCAAGAGGTTGTGCAGCCACATCTCACGTGCCTGGACCAAAGAACCTGGTCAATGAAAAAGGAATAAATGAGGGTCCCGCACTGTAAGATCCACGGAAGAATTGAGCACAACAGGAAAAGGCAGCTTAGTGGTGAAGTAACTTCTAACCCAATATTTTCAGCTCTGCTCAGGAAACTCAAAAGAGGGTAGCAGTTGAAATAACCATTTCCGACTTCACTCTTCGAAACCATAAATAAAAATTAAAACACTTTAAAAAATCTTCTTTTTTCTTCCTTTTAGTGTCCCCAGGGAAGACTGAAAATCACCGTGTGCTTTAGGATAACAGCTGTAGTTTCCTCAAATTACAAAATCTTAAATCACGCGTAAGGTTTTAAATAACTTTCCAAAAAGCTGGCAAGAATAATTCAATCTAAAACATGAAGCAGAGAGCTCCGACATGAGTGGCCCAACACTAAAGGAAATCCAGTTCACCACCAGAGGCTTCCCCCCAAAGATGCTTTAGCTAAAAACCATGACATTTATGTAAAGTAATAATAATGATAAAATATTAACATTCCTTTGTTTGTTCTATGGGGAAAATGGACTAAAAAACCAGACATTCTGGGCTTTATATCTCTGGTTTTTTTAACAGCAAACAGAAAATAGTGGAATCACCTTTTGTGCTCTCACCAAGCAACAGCTCTCCCATATTTCAAACAAAAATTCATAAAGCTTAATGAAAGCAACCACACGCACTTTCCAACCTTTTTCAGAATAATAATACTCTAACTTAGACTTAAGCCACAAACTTTGCATTCGTCATTTTTTCCCCCTTTTCTTCCACAACGAAAAGGAAGGATGCTTTTTGGGTTTGCCTTGTGATTTTTTCCACCACTTTACAGATTATTTTTTTTTTGCAGCATCAGAGCAGCACCTGCTGTAGGTGAAATGAAAGCTGGTGTTATTAAAGTGAATTTTAGCTGCTGTGGAATTTCATTGCCCAAAGCCAACTGACTCATAGATTCACAGAATTGTTCGGGTTGCAAAACTTAAGATCCTCAAGTCCAATTGTTAACCCAGCAGTGCCAGCTCCACCACTGAACCACGTCCTTGAGCACCACATCCACCGGCTTTTAAATCCCTCCAGGGATGGGGACTCTGCCACTGCCTTGGGCAGCCTGTGCCAGGGCTTCACAACCCTCTCTGTGAAGAAATTTTTCCTGTTATTCAATGTAACCGCCCTCCGGTGCAACCTGAGCCCGTCTCCTCTTGTTACATGGGAGGAGAGACCAACCTCACTTCACTGCCCTCTCCTGTCAGGGAGTTGCAGAGAGCGAGAAAGTCTCCCCTCAGCCTCCTCTGCTCCAGCTGAACAGCCCCAGCTCCCTCAGCTGCTCCTCCCCACACGTGTTCTCCAGACCCTTCCCCAGCTCTGGACACATCAGCTCCTGCATGAGAGAATCTCACCTGTGATTGAAGAGATTCATAGTGTCTGATAAGTGAAAGCATTAAATGTGGATCTCAATGTGTTAAGATGTTAAAATTAAACAAATGGATTCATCCTTCCCTTCTAGCTTTGCTAAACACTTCTCTGACCAACAGGATTTGAAGTGCAATCAACACCCATGTTTCTGGTGAGTATTATTTGCGAAGCGTGAAAATAGCACTTCTTGCAAACTTCTTAACCCACATCTACCAGCCAGGCTCATGATCTCTTTGCAACAGAACCAGATGAGAATATCTAGAAGATCAAGACCAGGTTGGACGGGGCTTTGGACAACCTGATCTAGTGGAAAGTGTCCCTGCTCATAGCAAGGGGTTGGAACTCAATGATCTTTAAGGTCACTTCCAACCCAAACCATTCAGTGATTCTACGACCTGCACAAGGTTTGCTGTCATTCCCACTGTATTTAGCACTGGTGTGACCTCACCTTAAATACTGTGAATAGTTCTGGGCCCCACAATTTAAGAAGGATGTGAAGGTACCTGAATGCATCTAGACAAGGACCACAAAGCTGGTGAAGAGGCTGGAAGGAATGTCCTATAAAGAGTGGCTGAAGACACGGGGTTCACAGTATCACAGAAGCACAGAACGTTCGGGATTGGAAGGGACCTCAGAAGATCATCTAGTCCAATCCCCCTGCCAGAGCAGAAACACCCAGATGATGTTACACAGGAACGCGTCCAGGTAGGTTTTGAAA